>NW_026067980.1:1864039-2044517 GCF_014885135.2 Alexandromys fortis
GGGGGGGGGGAGAGAGAGAGAGAGAGAGAGAGAGAGAGAGAGAGAGAGAGAGAGAGAGAGATTTTAAAAAGAACTTGGACTTGGGAGATGGTACAGTGGACCAAGTGCTTGCTTTGCAAGCATGAGGCCCTGAGCTTGGCCTCCAGAATCCTCATAAAAAGCCAGGCATGGTCATATCTGCACCTGCAATCCCAGTGTTGGGAGCAGGGAAAAATAGAAGGATTGCTGGGGCTGCTGGCCTAGCTCAGTCTCTGTGAGAGAACCCGTCTCAAAGGAATAAGGCGGAGTAATGGAGCAAGACACCCAGTGTCTTTCTCTGGTTTCTGCATGTACCCAAAAGTGTGGGTACACATACACACATGTGTACATGCACCCAAGAGTGCACACAACACACACACAGACACACACACACAAAGCCTGTACCCCTTCCAAATCATCAAGGTCTTAAAAGATGAAGAAAGACTGAGAAACAGTCTGACAAGGAGCCAGGATAGCTAACATACATTGTGTACATGATACACACACACACTGCTGGCAGGCCTCCTCGCTCTCTCTCTCTTGCAGCCCTTTTCCCTCTGCAGCTCCAAGAACGCCTCACTCCATTCAGAAGCTGAGCTGTTCCGAAGTGTGTGATGTATATTGTATCGCTAAATTGTTGTGTGTTGTTTAAGCTTGTAGAAAGTGGAAACTGGAGCCAGGTGGTGGTAGCCTGCACCTTTAACCCCAGCGCTCAGGAGGCAGAGGCAGGCAGATTCTGTGAGTTCGAGGCCAGCCTGGTCTACAAAAACTAGTTCCAGGACAGGCTCCAAAACTACAGCGAAACCCAGTCTCGAAAAAACAACAACAACAAAAAAGCAAGTTCCAGGACAGGCTCCAAAGCTACAAAAGAAACCCTGTCTCGAAAAACAAAACAAAACAAAACAAAACAAAACAAAAATGGAACCTGGGAGTCAGGGAAAGTTCTTTTGTACCAGACTCCAGTATGTTTATTTTAAATATTCTCCAAAATGTCTCCTGTGGCAGACTTGCCCCCTAGCTCTGCAACAGGAGAGAGATAACTAAAACAGTCCAAGAATAAAAACACTGTGTCCTTGAGAACAGCCAGAAGGTCAACTGTTTCCAACTGATATTACTATTATTTAATCCTAGGACGTACAAATGTCTGCAGTGGTGTGGGGGTCAAGGTCATCACAAGGGAGCCCACGGAAACAACTAACCTGGGCTCATAGGAGCTCACAGACTCTGGACCGACAGCTGGGGAGCCTGCATGGGACCGATGTGTGTGTCCTCTGCATGTGTGTGACAGTTGTGTAGCTTGGTCTGCTTGTGTGACTCCTAGCAGTGGGATCAGGGTCTGTCCCTAACACTTGGGCTGGCTTTGGGAACCTATTCCACATTCTGGGTTGCTTCTCCCAACCTTAATGCAAGGGGAGGCGCTAGTTCTACCTCCACATGATATGCTGTGCTTTGCTGACACCCATGGGAGGCCTGCCCTTTTCTGAACAGAAACACAGAAGTGGATGAGGGGGAGGGGGCAAAGGAAAGGGAGGGGGAGGAAATGGGAGGAGAAGAGGGAAGGGAAACTGCAATAAGGATGTAAAATAAATGAAAAAAATTTAATCAGTAAAAAGAAAAAAAAAAAAGGGAAAAAGATGTCTGCAGTGAGGATGAAGGCACCGGGAAGGAAGCTCAGCTGGGCCCCGCTGGCTGCTTCAGCTTGCCCTGCGGTTTCTACAGCAAACTGGCTCGAAGTTATCTATCTGCTCCTCTATTCAATGAGAGGGTCTCCTCCACCATGGCTCCCCGCATTAGGAACACCACACAGTCATCTAAACAGGCTGCCCCAGCTGATTTCTGCGGGATGATTCTAACTCTCCCATTGGATGGTATTGCCTTCTGTGCGCGCTCTCAGCCCCGCTGAGAGCATCTCTGCTGGATGACTTGATGTGCTGCTAGCTACCACTTCTTTCCGTCTGTGACTATTTTTTACTTTTGCATGCTCCATATTTAATAAACTCATTTATAAACTGTAGATCCTTCTCTGAGTAACACAGAACAGGGGGCCAGGCACTGCCCACCTCCCCCTGAGGCAACTAGGGTTCAGCTTCTGTCCCAGTGCTCATTTCAAGTCTTCCCACTTGCGCCCCATAGTTGGCCCCTTGGTGCTCTTAGGGGTTCTGCTCCAGACCTCCTCTTCCAGGAGACATTCCAACGTGACTTTATGTTGGACCACCACACCATTCTGCTTTCCTCATTGAATGCCTTTTCATTTCCCACAGATGGCTAGAAATTCTGAGATTAGGAACGAGGCCTCGCTCTGACGTGCCACAGCATCTAACCTTTGCATACTACAGAAAGGGTATGTGTGCGAGCTTCCTGAATGATGCCCTGCCAGCCTTCACCACCAACTGAGGCTCCTCCTCCTCCTCTTGGACATCGTCCTTGCTGGGTCACTCTGGATGTCTTCATAGGACCCCCAGTTCTCCAGTTTCCAATCCCAAAGGCAGGCCTGTGGGGACCCGTCTCCACTCCTCCCGTGGCTCTGCAGGGACTGAGAGCTCCTGGCAGCTCTCGCCTGGCCAGAGGCATGTCTAGAATTCCAAGACTCTCTCCGGAATGTGCAGCCTGTCTGGAGAAGGCTTAGGCTGCGGCACAGGTGCAGAGGCAGCACAATAGCAGCGCTGAGCTAGGACAGCTGCTAACATTCTGGCTGGAGCCTGGCTGTCATTACCAGCTGTCTGTCCTGAAAGCATTGCTACCAACACCTCTACTTCCTTGCAAACCCCCAGTTACCCCTCCCCAGTCACTGTTCTGGCTGCAGCTCCCACCTGGGCACCCCCACTAGATCTCAGGCCTTCATTTCCTGTCAGGAAGAAAGACCAGATGGGTGACTGGAGGCCAGTCTCAGAGGGCCAAAGGAGCTAGACAGTAGGTCCACTTGACCAAGTCTGTCAGAGTCCTTGGCTGGCTGCAAGGTGGCTAAGCTCTCTTATAGATTTGCCAGATGCCCTTGGCTCTCTGGGTCATTGGGTCCTCATCTGTAAAATGAATGCTAGATTGTGGAGTAAACTACATGCTCGTCAGAGGCCAGGAACCAATATTCCTGGTGGGAAATATAAGGCAGTGGGAAGTTAGTTAGCGCCACAAGTCTGCTGGGCCTCACGAGATTTAGCTTCGTTCCAACCAGGATGGAGAGGTTGCTGTGCCAGGAAGCATCCAGTGCTCACTGAACTAACTGCTCCCCGTGAGGATAGCTGTTGGCTGCCATGCTGACTGACCCAGGCAGCTCACCCCCATCCCAGAGCCTGGCTAGACAGGGAAAGTGGGAATGGGCGGCATTTAGTGAAGATCAGTGTCACCGGAGCTTGTCAGAACACAGATTCTGTGGCTGCTGCAGAGCCCAGTCACTGGGAAGGCACAGAGCGAGTGGTCGTTGACCTGATGACTTCTGGCAGAAGGTGGCTTGAACAGTCAGAACACAGGTTTTGCAGCTAGCGTTCCATGGATGGGGGTCATCGGGAAGAAGGGAACCCTGAGAAAAGACTCTGGCCCCAGGAAAATCAGAGCAAGATACCAGCCTCTGGGGAGCAAGGATTTATTTGCACCCCCCGGGACAAGAATGGGGAGAGAGTCTATGGGTGGGGTCGGGGGGGGGGACACCGTTAAAGGACACAACCGGGTTCAGAGTCCAGAGAACCCAGTTGCACCCGTACCACAGGATCTGTCTGGAGATGGAGCACAGGTGTGGGCAACTCTGAACAAAGCCAGTGTCTACTCCACACCCTTCATGAATTCCAGGAACTCTGTGGAAAGAGGACCACGTGTGGGTCAGAGGTAAGGCCCGGGCAGAAGGTGGACAGCAGCAGATTGGTCCTCCCACCCACTCACCGTCATAGTCAATGCGGCCATCATTGTTCTTGTCACCATCCTTCATGAGCTCTTCGATGTCGTCCTCTGTGATGGTCTCGCCCGTAGCCTGCAGCATCATCTTCAGTTCGTCCAAGTCAATGTAGCCGTCAGCATTCCTACAGGGAGGGCAGGGGAACCTCAGAGCTCAGGAGAAGGTGGAGAAGGCAGGACCCCACCCGACAACCCCAGGAGACAGGGCAGGGACACTACACAGGATGGGAGATAGACTACGTGGTATCTAGCATGGGATCTGAAACTCCTCCTTCCTTTCTTCCTTTTTTTCTTTCCTCTTCACCCACCCCTTGTTTTGTTTCCTCAAGACAAGGTTTCTCTACGGCTCTGTGTAGCTTTGGCTGTCCTGGAACTCACTCTGTAGACCAGGCTGGCCTTGAACTCAGAGATCCACCTGCCTCTGCCTCCTGAGTGCTGGGATTGGAGGTGTGCGCCACCACCGCCCGGCTGAGACTACCCCTTTCCACTCTCTACTTGAGTCAGGGACAGAAGCCAAGCACATTCTCACTTGTCAAACATGCGGAAGAGATCCGACAGCTCCTCCTCAGACTTCCCTTTGCTGTCATCCTTCATGCACCGAACCATCATGACAAGGAACTCATCAAAGTCCACTGTGCCGCTGCCTGTGGGTAAGACAGCAGGACCGGAGAGAGGACACGGTTAGCACCAGGCAGTGCCCTCCCATGCCAACACGATAGGGCTAGAGTGTTCATTTGCCCTCTCTTCTTATTTGAGGCAGAAGCTTGCTCTATAGTCCAAGCTGGCCTGGAGCTCCCTATGTGACCCAGTCAGACTGACTTCAAACTCTCACAGCCTTTTTGGGATTACGGGCATGAGCTACCTGCCGAGTTTCTGGGTGAGATGGTTAAGATTTGGAGGCCTGTGTGTGAAGACTGGAGTGGGTGAAGGGGCTTACCATCCTCGTCCACCTCATCAATCATCTCCTGCAGCTCCTCGGGTGTGGGGTTCTGGCCCAGCATCCTCATCACCTTGCCCAGCTCCTTGGTGCTGATACAGCCATCCTCCGCACCCAGGACAAAGATATCAAAGGCGGCCTTGAACTCTGTGTCCAACGGCAGGGTGAAGAAATAGGATCAGCAGCCAGGACACTAGAAATCCAGTCCCAGGGCCACCAGCAAACTGCCCACTTCCCTCCAAGAGTTCTTTGAAGTCACAGCAAAGAGAACCCACAGACTATGGCCTCTAATCCGGGGTTCTTTCCTGGAAAGGCATCCCCACAGCCCCTCCACCTACCCCACTGTCTCTTCAGTGGGAAACACTTACCATTCTTCTGTTCTTCTGTCAACTGCTCTACCTAGAGAGGAAAAGGCAATTCAGGACCCAGACTCAGGCCTCAGGGGAGACTGCTGGAGAGACTGACCCATTCCAGGTGGGAAGGAGGCGCACACTCCCAGGTTACAGAGGAAGTCCTCCGTCCTCCTTTCCTGGGCCCCAAACCCAAAGGTGACCCAGCTGATATTCCAGAGGCTAGGCTAGAGGCCAAAATGACTGGTGGGCACCGCTTCCAGGAGCAAGGTGTCCTGAGTAACAATACCCATTGACCATTCCATGTCCTTTAGATCACCCTAATGAAACCTAAGCTGCATGGCCTTAGTTAGAGACAGCTGTCCCTCAGGTTGAGACAATAAAACTGATGTGAGGGTGAGGGAAGCCACCCACTGTAACCTGACCAGGGTGGCTGGCCACTCGGCTATTTTTAGAGGACAAAGTTAAACCTGGTGATTGTTCTGGGGACTTTGGTATGCGGGGGTGGGGGAGGTGGGGCAGTGTTATCTGCCCCCCTGGCCTACTGGTGCTGCCTCAGGAGCCAAAATTAGTCCCCAGCCCCGCCAGGCCTTGTATGGGCACTGGGTGGAGGGATACCCCCCCACTCCAGCTCCATGGACTCCTACAAGTTAGGCAAGGATACCGTAGGAACCAGCTGCAGCCCTTCCCAGCTCACAAGAGGGGCCGTATTTTGGGGGCTGGGGGAGAATTCCCTGCGAACAGCTGTTTGCTAGGATTTTCTTGTCCTAGCAAACAAGGTAGAGGTTATAGCAAAAGCCCTTCAGGGTCCTGCGGAGATTGCAGCGTCGTGGGGTGACATCCTCTAGCCCTGACTCTTACCACCCTCCATGTCTACTACCTAAAGCTCTGAGCCTGCCAGACCTTACAATAAGAACAAGGCTTCAGCTTTCGTCCCTCTCCTACCTCTCCCCAGGCCTGGACCTTCTAAGCACCTTCTCCATCCCAGAATTCACACTCTGCAGCCTTCCTCATAGTTGCCTCCCACCTCCTAAAGCTTCTTCAGCCAGCTAAGGGCCTGGAGCAGGGTGGCAGAACCGAGAGAGACAAGGACTCAGAGAGACAATGAGGAAGGAACAGAGATGGAAAGACCTTGAGGAAAATAACAAAAGACCTAAAGAATAGAAACACAGATACAGAAGTGGAGCCAAGACGGTGACAGACTAGACATTATAAACAGAGGGGGACACTGGATGCTAGAAGTTAAGACCACACCCTCTAGCCACCCTGAGAACCCTCTCCAGACCCGGAGACTCCTTCCTTTTCTGCACTATCTAAATGTCAGCCCCACTATTCCTTTGAGGGGCTTAGCTACGGATGTATGGGGCACCCGTCTCCCACTCTGAGCTGAGTGAACCCTCGATAGGTCTACCCACCCCAACCCTTTTAAGACTTATCTCGCACTCACCGCAGCTTTGTAGATATCATCCATGCTGAAGGCAGTTCACAGGACAGGCTACTGGGGTTGCCAGCCTGCCAGCCCTCAGCCTGGGCTTAAATAGCCCTGCCTCCCTCCACCTCCTGCTGCATTCCCAGCCCAGCCCACCACTGCCTGTAATATCCTCCACCCCCTCCCCTGGTCCCTGTAATCTCAGGCTGGCCAGAGTCCCTGCATCCTCTGCCTGGGCCAGGATCTGTGAAGGACCGCAAGGACCAGGTCTCTGGCCATCTGTTCCACAGTGAATTCTCAAGAAAAAAAAACTAACTTATTATGTTTATTTGTGTGTGCATGGAGGTCAGAGGATATCTTGTAGGAGGCATCCATTTCCCCCTACTACCTAGATACCCAGGACTGAACTCAGATCTCAGGCTTGACAGCAAGCACCTAAAATGGTGTGTGTGTGTGTGTGTACATGCCAGCTCAATAGCCCCAGGAAAAGTTTCTTGAGTGAATGAAACCGTGGAATCCAGGCCCAGATAGGAAATTAGAAGTAGTGGGCTCCAGGCCAGTCAGGACTTTAAGAACAGTTCAGTCTTCTACACAACCAGAGAGGTGAGTGGTAACACCCTCATTTTCCAGGTAAGGAAGCAAGAAGCTTCCAAGTGGACAGTGACTGGCCTCAGGTTAGGCTGACTAGAAAACCCCACCTTATTTACAGCTCTCGGGAGTGGGTGACATGCACCAGAGACTGGCAGTGTAAGCCCTGCCTAGAAAAGCCTACGTGAGGTTCAGAGCATAACATGAACTGGTAGGGGAGAGTCGGCCAGATCCGCTGTGCCCCACCTTCTGCCAGTATTCACTTTGGACCTCAGGCTGCTGTGTTCTGTGATTTAACAAGTATTCCTAAAGAACCCTATCGCTATCAGGATTCTCTTTCCTCTTCCTCTAGTTGGGTCACCTCTTCTCCAGCTCAGTCTTCCCCTTGGCTAATGAGGCTTTCTCATTCAATCACTGAAGCTTTGTGTTCAGGGCCAGTCTGTGTCCCCCTCAATTTGAGCTCTTGCAGGATGTCATCTGGGGAACACAGATTCCCCCCCACACACACACACACACAACACCTGCACCTCTGCTTCATATACATTCCCTCTGAACGCACCAGTTTGCAGCCTAACACACAACGGGGATGTGCTGAGCAATGCAGAATCACCTCATTCAATTCTCCATCACTACATGAAGCAACAGACCCCGAGGATCAGAGAGTCCAGCTCTAAGTCCAGTTCTTATCGTCTTCATCTTGCTCTTGCTACACAGGGAATGAGCCTAAAACAGCGAGGCGAGACCTTATTAATGTTTCCTCTGGAAACGTAGGCCAGGCGAAGCAGACTGACTTCAGAGAGTTCAAAAGGCCTCTGGCCTCTGTTGCTGAGGGCGCAACCGATAATAACCACAACTGCCAGAGAAGAAGCCACACTGGTATAGAAAAGGCCACGGGTTAGCCCACGGGAGCTACGCATGCGTGCCGTTGGCCGGCCCGTCAATCACGGGCGAGGGGCGGGGCGAGGGCGCGTGGAGGCAGTGGGGGCCAAGATGGCGGCGCGGGAGCGGGCGGGGGGCGGCGGGGGCCGGGGGCCGGCGGGACGCTGACCCCGCCCCCTGCTGCTGCCAGTCTGCGCCGGGCGTCGGCAGCGGCGGAGCCCGCAACATGGCGGCGGCGGCGCTCAGCTTCGGGCCCGAGCGGGAGGCCGAGCCGGCCAAGGAGGCGCGCGTCGTGGGTTCCGAGCTTGTGGACACGTACACGGTGTGCTGGGGGATGCGGGCACCCAAAGCGTGCATAGCGCCTGGAACCCGGAGTCCAAGTTGGGGGCTTGAGGAGGGGGTCAGGGTCGCACGTCCGTGAGAGGGGGGAAGGGTCTGCAGTAGCGACGAGGGAGCCCTAGAAAAGGGGTGTTGAGGGGAAGGGCTGGGTCGCATAGGTCCCGGAGGAGGTTCTAGGGCGGGGCGCGTGGAGGGGGTTGGGGGGAAGGAGCCGTGCTGGAGGAATCCGAGGGTAAAGGAGGACCTGGGGAGGAAGGGGTGTGCAGATGAGATGGAGTCCCTCTAGATCCTCCAGGCAAGGAGGGATGCCAGCCTAAGAGATCTTGATTAGGGGAGTCTGGGAGGAAGGGGACTCGAGAAGGGTGGTCTCATAGATGGAACCGGAGGAAAGAGCCAGGGATCTTCAGAGGCGGTGAAGGAGAGGGGGCGGATCTTGATCTGCACCCCCCACCCCCACCCAAGCCTGTCGCAGTCCAGATCAGCCCTGCGAAGTGAGGAAGGGGTATGGGAAAATGGGTCCTGGAAGTCTGCGGGGGAAAGAATTGGACCCTAGTGGTTGGGAAAGGAGAAGTTACCTCAGGGCTGAAGTACAGGACCTACAAACCGTAGGGGACTTCATGGCTTAGGGAAGAGAGACAGTGAGTCTTCTACATATCTTTGTAGGCTACAAGGGAGGCCCAACAAAAAAGGAAAGTAGTTTTGGTGATGGTGTTAGAAGCCCTCTTGGTCTGGATAGGTTTGGATGCCAGGCTGCCAGATGTGAACGTGTTCTGTGGTGGGGGCTTATAAAGCATCTCCCCGTCTCCTTGTCCTTTGTTCCCAGGAGGGTGGACAGTGGTAAGGGCCTTGGCCCTGCCTATGCCTCACCCTATTGGCTCCCATGCTAATACCGCATCCTGAGGGCTATTCCTCTAGCTCTTCTTTCACCAGCAAGGAAGGGGGACTGTGGAATGCTGGCTGGTGGCTCCTTCTGGAGCAACAGGCGGGTGTTGGAGAAATGGCTGCCTCTGGGGGTCAGAGGAATCAGTCGAGTTGACTGATCCCAGTCGCCGTTGCCTGCTACGCAGGCAGAGGTGGGAAGCTAGGACCATGGAGCTGGCTCCTCTAGTTAAGGGATGAGGTCACTCAGCTATGACTAGGTAGAGGTTCATTCCCCCCAAAAGCTCTTCCTTTTCGGGGCTTTGTCCTTCCTCTAAGTGACAGGGAGCAGGGTGGTGATCATCATTTGTCCCTGGGTGTGCTGCGTTGGATGTTAGTAACATACCTGTCTTTTGTGTGGCGTTGGGGCCTGCACAGTCATTTCATACTTAATGCTTTACTTGATCCTTAAGCCTACCAGGTTTTAATATGGAGGAATTGAGGCCCAGAGAGAATTTAGGCTCCCAGTCACTTACATAAGCTGCACATAAGCCACACCCAGGAAATGGGATAGCCAGATTTTTGAACCCAGGTTTTCTTAACCACCAAAACCGTATTGTCTTCTGATTGGACCACTGCTGCCCCTGCGAGTGTGGTGGTGCCTCCAGCTCCTGGTTCGGCAGCCGAATTCAAAACCACAGCCAGAGGGAAATGTTGGCCGAAGACCTGCTTCTAGGATGGAGTCAGGGTACCTGGAAAGGTGCATAGCAGAGACACCGGTCCTGCCAAACCCAGCTCTGCTCTGTGACCCTTACAAGGGACAGCCTGCCTACCACTCAGGTTGAGGCAGGATGTAAAAATCTCAGTCGGTGTTTAAACCAGACCCATTTTCATTCCTTGCTGATTTAATCGAAGCACAGCTTGACCCCAGACCTCACAGGGCTGTGGGGGAGGCTAGGAAGTCTGGGCCACCACTGCTCAGTACGGGTCAGGTGCACACTGGATGTACAAGGAGCCTGACTCTGGGTTTTTGGGGAGTGGGGTCTGAATACTTTGCAGCTATTGTGGGGGCAGGGTTCCCTAGTCACAAGGAATCATTTTTTCCCTTTAGGTTTATATCATACAGGTTACTGATGGCAACCATGAGTGGACAATCAAGCACCGCTATAGTGACTTCCATGACCTGCATGAAAAGGTAATCTTAGAGCTGGAACCTGTATCTCGGGGCTTAGGGGCTTGAGGACCAAGTCTCCATTGTGCTACACACTAGTTTTAGGGTAAAACTGCCTCCACATCTATTGTTTGCTAATCTTTACAAATTTTATTTATAACTGGTCATAGTGGTGCATGCCTTTAATTCCAGCACTTGAGAGGCAGAGGCAGGAGAATCTCTGTGAGTTTGAGGACAGCCAGGGCTACACAGAGAAACCCTGTCTTATAAAATAATAAAAAAAATTTAAATATATATATAATTTATGTATTTATTTTAGGTGGGAGGGGGTGCACACGTGCCACAGCACATGTGTAGAGGTCAGAGGGCAGCCTGTGAGCAGTCATTCTCCTTCCGCCACATCGGCTCCACGGCTTGAACTCAGCTCATCAGATTCAACAACAGGCACATTCACCAGATGAGCCCTCTCTCTCATGGGCTTTATAACAGACCTGTTCTTAATACATCTGACGAAAGAACTGGTTGGGCCTAGCAGTCCAACCCTAGCATGAGACTGTCTAGATTAGTGTGTTTCAATTTTGATTTTAAAATTGCTGTATTCCTGAAATACAACACAGACTCCTTTGGTTTTTGAACTTCAGGGGGCCATAAGCACTACTTTTCCCAATTTCCCCAAAGACCAAAGATGGACTTTCTCACTTGGAATTGTATTGGTTTTTCCAGTACCACTTGGATTGGAAGAGGCCACATTCCAGGTGCCCTAGCTGGGAGCACTCACCCTGGCACTGCTGCCAAGAGTGACTGTGGAAGATACGATCCCTGCCAGCCTGGGGCTTACATCCATACAGAGCTACTTGGTCTGTGGTTGATGTGCTTGTGTTTTCTTGCAGCTTGTTGCAGAGAAGAAAATTGACAGAACTCTCCTTCCACCCAAAAAGATAATTGGAAAGAACTCACGAAGCTTGGTAGAGAAGAGGGAGAAGGACCTGGAGGTGTACCTCCAGACCCTCCTGGCCACCTTCCCTGATGTGGCTCCCAGAGTTCTGGCCCACTTCTTGCATTTCCACTTCTATGTAAGTTCCCTTTGGGTTCTCAACTTTGAGGAGAAACAGACTGGACCCTGGCTCTGAGGTTAGAACGTAGAAGAGCAGAGTCAGGTAGAGCAGGTCATGTTTGTGGGTGGGTTTGTGTAGATCAGACTGGCCACTTATTTTCTTCTACTACAAGGCATTTTGTTTTGCAAAAACATCTCTTGATTTTTAAGGTAGATTTCCCTCCTAATGGGTGAGGATGGACAGGAAAGAAGTGAAACCTGGTCTAGATACACTGTTGGAGTTGGGCTGCGGCTCAGCACCAATGAGGGAATTAGTCATTCTTCTTGGATTTTAAGGTAATTTTATCTTTAGTGTTGTACATTTGTGTGGGGTGTGGACATGTCAGTGTAAGCACCGTGTAAACCGGAGAGGATGTTGGGTCCCTTGGAGCTCGAGTTACAGGAGGTTATGAGTCACCCAGGGAAGCGAATCTGGGTCCTCTGTACGTGCAGTTTGCTCTTTTAACTGCTGAACCATCCTTCCAGCCTGGAATTAGTCATTTTTAATTAATGAATTGCCATCATAGGGCCTAGGGCCGATGGCTCCACTGCTGGCTTCATGGAGCAGCTCTACTCTCCCTCTGCATAGATCATGAAATGCTACCGCTGACAGAATAAGTCCTGCTGAGCAGAGGGTTCATCAGTATGTGGCTGCCCAGAACTGTATAGCAAGACTGTGCCTCAAGAACAATAAAAAGTAAAAAATAATTAAGCTGTCAGACCTTAAGAAGTGTGAAGCCAAAATATCAAAAACCAGGAGCAGTTTTATTGTAAGGAAAGCTAAGGCAACTGTAAAAGGATATGTGAACAAAGGTAGTTATTGCAAGATTCGGAGCAAGATACGGAAGACAACACAAAGAATGGTGGAAAGAAGTTTCTTTAAAAAAAAATCAAGTCACACCAGGTATGATGGCACACACCTGCAGTTCAGCACTTTCCAGACTGTAGGTCTTGAAAATTCTCCATGGTGACACAGGCCTTTATCCCAGCAGCTAGAAGCAGGCAAATCTCTTGAGTTTGAATTACCAGGGCTATATGATGAAACTCCTGTCCCCAAACAGACAAACAAAACAAAAAAAAAAAGTGGTCAGCCTTATAACTGGACCTTATATTGCTGGTGTAACTGTGGACCTTCTGCCATAGAAAATGCATGTATGAGAGGAACAAGTCCTTGCTATTCAGGCACATGCCTTTAATCTTAGCACTTGAGAGGCAGCAGCAGGTGGGTCTTTGTGAGTTCAAGGCCAGCCTGGTCTAGACAGCAAGCTTCAAGCCAGCCAAGGCTAAGTAGTGAGAGTCTGTCTCAACACCCCTCCTCGCTAAACTACCCCCCCCCACACACCAAAACAACCCAGTATATAGATTAGGGTTCTAGTTTTATAAGAGAAAGGATCACATTGATGTAGTTGTCTGTGAAGAACTATATGGGATAGTCTCTTTGAGAAGTTTTCTGATAACATCTACTTTTTAATTCTTTTTCCCTTAAATGATGAAGATGCCCTTGGCTTATAGGAAGTACCTTCTTTAAAATAAATCTTTCTTCTGAAACAACAGAGTAAGACTCCTGAATCTTTTTTGGAATACTAAATAGAGCCTGGAGATTTGGAGTTTGGTGATGTCACAGGCTGGAAGGGACCAGTTAGAATGTGTCTGTATACCATCTCCTGTTGTGAATGTCTTTTTACATTTCCTTGAGTTAAAAAAAAAATTCTCATTCCCTATGTGAGTCTGTCAGATAAACTTCGCAAAACTTCCATTTTCCGCTGAAGAATGAAACCCGATAAACATCTCTTTGAAAGTATAATTTGTTGCTTAAGACTGTCTTTGGGGAGTTTTTCCTCGCTACTGCAGGTTTGCCCAACTCTGAGCCATGAAAGGCCTAGAATACTCTTTTTAGTTAGACTTACCTGCCATAGTTCTGGGGCAAGCCTAACTCTGTGATTCTGGTTTGAAGCATGGCCTCAGAACTTTTCGGACATATTTGGCATTATTGACATAAAATATATACATAGGTTAAATAAATGTGAGAATTTTAAAAGTAATTAACTTGTCTTTAGATTAAGATGGGTTCTCAGCCATGGTGAGGGGCACTACTTAGCAGCATCCCTGGCCTCTATCCAGTCTGACGAGCACTGCCCTTCCCAGTCCCATCCACTCCAATTCTGTTCTCTAGAGGAGACAATACCCATCTTCTCATGGTGGGGAGGGGGTAAAACGACCCAGCTGAGACCCTCTGGACTAGGTCTTCCTTTCAGTTTAATTTTGAACCAACACAGTCTTAAGAGCACTGTCAATTTTTTCTGCAGGCGGGAGCTCTCCAGGGAATCTTTGTCTTAGCCAGTATCTACCTAGGGATTGTTGCAGATACATCTGTCCTGCGTGCTGACATTGGATGAAGTGGGGGTACCCAGGGAAGCCTACTTGGTTATGGTTTGGACTACTTACATTTTATTTTGTTGAGTTGAGACAGGCTTTGACTAAATAGACAGAGTTGGCATAAGATTCCCCCCCACCCCCCAGCCTACGGTGACCTTGAACTTGCAGTTATACTCTTCCTCCTGAGTACTGCAATTGCAGCAGATACCCACACACCTGGTTTTGTTGTGGTTGTTGCTGTTCTTTTCTGTTTGTTTGGGGAGAAATACCTTTAGATTGAGATGTAACTCACTCACTATAAAGTTCACTGTAAGTATATCATTCAGTAGTTTTCAGCCGATGCACAAAGGTGTGCAGTGAGCACTGCTGCGTTGATTCCAGCACGTCATCACCCATAACCCAGCCCTGTGTTTAGGGCAGTCACTGCCTGTTCCCTCCTTTCCCTAGCCCTCAGTACTCATGGCCTTGCTTTCTGTCTCTTTGAGTTTGCTTGTTCTCAATGTTTTGCATAACTGGTTTATATAACATATAGCAATTTCATTTATTTCTCGGATCCATTCATGTAGCATTAATCTTTTAGGCCTTTTATGACTAAAATATTCTTTGGATATACATTCAGAAATCCCTTTCTAATCTGATTTTGAATTCCATGGTTTGAAAATGTTAAATGGAAAACTCCAGAAGTAAACAGTCCGTGAGTTTTAGACGTACCATTCTGAGTAGTATGGAGAGCTCTTTCACAGGATCAGCTTTGTCTGGTGAATCACACTGTACATACATCACTTTGTAGGCCACCATCTCAGTTTGTCAGATCAAGTGTTACAGTACTAGGTCCAGGTAAATCTGATTTTATGTGGTAATAAATAGCCCAAAGCACCTGAGTCATGATGCTGGCAATTCAGATATGCCAGAATGTAGCCATGAAGTGCTTCCTGTAAGTGGAAAGGTAAAAGGAGAAGATACGTTGAGAGACCATATTACATAATTTTTATTACAACATTTTTGTTTGTTTTTCGAGACAGGGTTTCTCTGTAGCTTTGGAACTCACTCTGTAGACCAGGCTGGCCTCGAACTCAACAATATATTACTTTAATAATTCTAGAGTAGGGGGCTGGAGAGATGGCTCAGCGGTTAAGAGCATTGCCTGCTCTTCCAAAGGTTCTGAGTTCAATTCCCAGCAACCACATGGTGGCTCACAACCATCTGTAATGAGGTCTGGTGCCCTCTTCTGGCCTGAAGACATATACATAGACAGAATATTGTATACATAATAAATAAATATTAAAAAAATAATTCTAGAGTATTAGTGTTTGGCTCTGCCTTCTCTTAGATTAGACTTTATCATGAGTATGCATCTGTAGGAAAGAGTGGTATGTGAACTGTATGGTTTAGGGCATCCGTGGGTTTATCCTTCATCCCTGTATCTGAGACAGTGAATACATTGTAAGGGCTCCAATAGACAGCTAAAACCAAGCCCCATGCTGAGCCCTACCTGTGTTCTTTCCTATATGTGCTTGTACAAATCTGTTGTTATTTCCCGGTCTGAGTACTTATGTGTTCTAACCATAACCTTTTCAGTTGAAGTATCACAGCAGATCTAGTAGGACTTTCTTCTTCACAATTTCCTGGATAGAAGAATCATTTTTACTGTGATCTTAGCTAATTTATTTTCCTATCAAATGAGAAACTTTTTACCTTTTCTCTTCAAGACTTGTCTTGGGCATATCGGAATCCCTGCATCTCTACTCCCTCATGTTCAGACTGTTCTGTCTCGAGACTGTAGTAGCCAAAATGGCTGCTAATGAGTAGCAGTCTACTAAGTGCTGAGTGTATTCTATAGATGTGCTGAACAGAGGAACAACTCATGCTCCAGGTGGGACAGAGTGGGCCAGTTGGAAAGTTCATGATACTCAGAATGGTGTGCAATTTAAAACTTAGGAAGCATTTACTTCTGGTATTTTCCATTTAACAACTTTGGACTGTAGTTGATCATGAATCCCACAGAAAATGAAATTGGATAAAGGGAACTGGGGGAGACTGCTGCAGAAGGTTTTGTGTACGTTTGTGGTATACCCAGAATAGGAAGGTGAGTTATATAATAACTTGGCTTTTTAAGGAACAACCAGATTCTTTTCCATTCTTAGTCACAATGCGTATGTTCCATTTCCCCACATCCTAACCCGCCTTTGCACCTGTCTTTGTTTTATCTAGATGTCATAGTAGGTGTGAAGTAGTTCCATTGTGGTTTTCACTTGCAGTTGCGCCATGATTAATGATGCTGAGATTTTTTTTAAATATGCCTATTGGACATTTATATCTTTGGAGAAATGGATTTAGATCCCTTGTCTGTGTAACATTAGGTCTTTCTTTTTTACAATTTGTTGTTGTTGTTTGTTTTGTTTTTTTGAGACAGGGTTTCTCTGTATAGCTTTGGAGCATCTCCTGGAACTCGCTTTTTAGACCAGACTGGCCTCGAACTCAGAGAGATCCTCCTGCTTCTGCCTCCCAAGTACTGGGATTAAAGGCATATGCCACCACTGCCGGGCTTATAATTTATTTTTATTTTGTGTGCATTGTTATTTTGCCTGCATGTATGGATGTGCGGGTGTCAGAAACCCTAGAACTGGAGTTACAGACAGATTAGAGCTGCCATGTGAGTGCTGGGAATTAAACCAGGTCTTCTGGAAGAGCAGCCAGTCCTAGTAATTGCTAAGCATGGTCCCTTTCTTTCTTTTTTTTTTTTTTTTAATTTAATTTCTTTTTGTTGAGTTGGGAGAATTCTTTATATATTCTGGATGCTAAACCCTTATCAGAACTGTGATATACAAATAACTTATGTTCTACAAAGGTTTTTTATTTTGTTTTTAACTTTTTAGTATATTCCACAAAGGTCATTTTTTGTTTTGTTTTGTTTTGGTTTTTGGTTTTTCAAAACAGGGTTTCTCTGTAACCCTGGCTGTCCTGAAACTCTCTCTATAGACCAGGCTGGCCTCAAACTCACAGATATTCCCTGATTCTGCCTCCTGAGTGCTGGGAGTAAAGGCATGCACCACTACCATCCGGGCTTGTTTTGTTTTTAACTTTTTACTTTCTTTTTTTCCTTCCTCCCTTATTTTCTTCCTTTGTCTCTCTTTCGTGTGTGTGCTACAGATCAAATTTCGGGCCTTTTATATCCTAAACATGGACTACCATTGGTTTGTACCCACAGCTTTTCACTTTGTTTGTTGTTGCTGTTGTTTCTTAGGACATGGTCTCTGTGTAGTCCCTGCTGGCTTAGAACCTTAGAGAACAAGCTGGCCTCAAACTCACCATCGTCCTGCCTCAGCCTCCTGAGTACTGTGATGATGGGCATGTACCACCACACTTGGCTTCCTTTACTTGATAATATCCTTTAAAAATATTTATTTTTATTATGTTTATGGGTGTTTTGCCTGCATATATGTCTGTGACCATGTATGTACAGTGCCTATGGAGGCCAAAAGACGGGTCAGATCCCCTGGCACTGGAGTTATGAACAGTTGTTAGCTATGTGGGTGCTGGGAATTGAACTCTTGTCCTCTATAAGAGCAGCAAGTTTTCTTGACCACTGAGCCCTTGGTAATATTCTTTGAAACATACATATTTTAGATTTTGACAAAGTTTATTTTTTTGTATATTTTGGTCACTTGTATTTTTCATGCCATATCTGAGAACCCATTGACTAATGAGTATCACAAAAAGTTTATATTTTCTCTTAAATGTTTTGTTTTTACATTTAGGACTTTGATCCATTTCAAGTTCATCTTTGTATATGGTAAAAAATATAAAGTCCAGTTCGATTCTTTCATTATTTGGATTTTAATGACAAGGGAAAAAGCATTTCCTTCCCCAGCCAACCCAGAACTGGGGAATTCCAGGGGTGAGGCAGCCTTTGTTTCCTCCTCCACTGGATAGCTGTGCTCCTCACTTCCTGGACTCACAGTGATAGACCCTGTCCCAGAATGTTTAGAGAAGTTCCAGACTCAGCAGAATGCAATCCCATGGATAATCATATCCAAGATCATCCTGAAACAGGCCACATCACAGTGGGCTTGGAAATAGACAGAGCCCAGTTTGTCTCCCAGGCCTGCTTGTTTCAACCAGTTCATTCCAATTCAGTTATTTAACTTTTCTGTGCCTTATTCTGTTTTGTGATCTGGAAGGGGGCTGTTTGGAGCCTTCCTGAGCTTTTACAGTGACTATCTGAGGCTTAGAAAAGGGGTGGGTCAGGGCTCACCACATGTCACCATGCTGGGCTGCTCTGGTAAGAAAGATAACTGAGTTCCCTTCAAAGGTGAGGTATATATCATTTCCTTATTTTAAAGCCACTTGACTGTAACCAGAAAACAATTTTTTAAATTTGAAATGAAATTGTCAACTATCTTAGTGTTGGCTTTAGATCCATTTTATTTTTATAATTAATTTGTTTTAGTTGCAAAGGGCTGAGGTTGTGAATGATAACAAACCTGTTTGGTGTGTTTGTTTTTCAACTTAGAGTCTTGAAGCTATTTAAAATTTATATGTGAATCCTTCAGTGGGGAATTTTGCTTAAAGTTGAATCGCATATAATATGCCTGACTCCTGGTAGACAAAATGCAAGGCCCCTCTAACTATAACACGTGTGTCCAGATCACACCTGGGTGATGGCCTCAGTGCCATGTAATTCCTGCCCAGTGAATGTCCACTGACAGGCACACTGCTTTAGCATGAGCCAAGCAGAGGTGGCAGGGACTAGCAAGGGGTTTCTGATTGAGCATCAGATCTGTATTTGGGGGTACACTTACAGCTGGGCTCTCTGAGTAGGCAGCTATAAAGATATAAATAGCCTAAGTAGTCCACATGGTGTTGAGGTACAGCCCAAAGAGGCCTAACTGAAGTAGAGGCCTGACTCTGTGCCCTTTGCCTTCAGGTGCAGCTTGGCCAGAGGAAACTAGTGCTTTAGGTTTGCAGACTAAGAAATTTCTAGATCCCTCTGGTTCAGACTCTCTCCTGAGGTGAAGGTCAGCCTGAGGAAGCCAAGTAGGAAGGCCAACAGTGTGTTCTTCCTGTGAGCAGAGTGGAAAGAAATACTTAGAGTTTGCTTTTGAGATTCCTCAGAAGTTAAAGCTCTTGCCTCTTGGTAGCAGCATTCTCTGGGTCTTCTGGGAAGCCCAGCTCTGACCCTTAGCAGGGCTGTCGTCCAGCGTGACTCTTTCTCTTCTGTCCAGATCAACACCAGTTGCCCAAAGAAATGTTCCATAGGAGGTATATTTCTGCTGGCAGTGGTGACAGGGCAGGAAGCCCTTTTTTTCAAGAGCCTTCTAGCAGGCTCCTTGTGTCTGTACAGTGCCTGAGAGGCCTGTGGAGTTGAGGTTAAGTGTAGACGGGCAGCCTCTGGTACCTTAGCACTAGGAGGTCTGGCTACAGGAGGATAGGAAAGAAGGCCATGCTTCTCAGAAGTGCGTGGGAGACTTGCTTGTAGGCCATTCCAAGCTTTTCCTTGACTTCGGATCCTCACAGCTGCCAGGGGAAACTCATGGGCTTTAGGAGGTTGTAAGAGACTGAAGTTGCGCTTCAGAGACCCAGTAGCCTCTACTGACTGGAACCCTGTTGCTCTGTTAGCCTCTTACATTTTGACCTGTGTGCTGAGCTCTCTAATGCTGAAGTGCAGTGGCTTATCTTCCCTAAAGGAGCAATTCTTACATATAAACTGAATTTCAAGCAAACTGTATAAGCACAGCTTTTAAAGATCAAGAGGTCAAGAGAAAACTGGGATAATATTCTTACATTCTTAGAGTAAACGAAGAGATCTCATAGTCACAAAGGAAAAGAATTAAAAGTTAAATATAAAAATAAAAAACCTCACTATGTTAAGAAAACCACCTTGAACAAAGGACAAACGTGCATGCAGGCTAGAAGAAACGATTACTGCATATTCCCAGCTGTTAAGATTGCTATCGTGAGCTGGGTGAAGGGCTCATAGCTCCCACCTACTTGGGAGGCTGAGGCAGAAGGATTATGAAATTGAAGCCACCCAGTTAAAATAAAATAAAAGGTTGTCTGCTGTGATTGAGGGATAGAAACCCCAGATTCAGTTCCCAGTATTTGAGGCGGATAGCTGTGATGTATAAAACATTATAAGGAAGAGACAAACAACTCATGAGGTCACAGGAAAAGGACACCCTGTCCTCTGCCACCTGGTGCTTTCTAAGTCCCATAAATGCATAAGAGATTGTGTGTCCTGTGAGTTGCAAGGGGTTACGTGCTGCCTCCATCTGGGCTTGCTTACACAAAGACCTGTGGACTGCTGTCAGTCAGTTTAATTTCTTACCTGTGGGAGGTGGGGCTAAAGGTTTTGGCGAGTGTCTCCAAACCTTATGATTGTTTTGTTACTTTTTTTTTATTTAGATTTTTAGTATTTTATGTGTCTGAGTATTTTGCTAACGTGTATGTATGTGTGCCATGCCTGTGACTGGTGCCTGAGGAGGTTAAATTCCCTGGAACTGGAGTTACCAATGGTTGTGAGCCATGTGAATCTAAACCTAAGTCCCCTGGAAGAGTAGCAAGTGTTCTTAACCACTGAGCCATCTCTTTCCCCACAATTGTTTTGAGTGCAGAAGCAATTGACTATGTTCTGAGAGGACCAAGGTCAAGTGCTCGAGTGTAGCCCTGCTGGTTTATAGTCATAAAGCTGGAGCATCAACACCTTCCTCCTGTGTTTGCTTGTTTGTGTAATGGCATCTATAGGGTGGCAGGAGAAGTCAGTGAGCCAGTACCTACCTAGTTCTTAGACACTGTCTGCTGTGACTTAAAGCCAGCGTGGTAGCTGTTAATGTGAGGGAGGACTGGTTCTTGCTGTGCGCTTTGTGGCTTTGTGTGGCATTTGGAACACCCTTGCTGTATCTTTCTAGTGACTCTGGGCCTTTGTTGTGCTGCTGTGAATCTGGGAGGCTTGAGCTCAGGAAAAAGACATTCTTCCTTCCTTCCTTCCTTTTTTTTTTTTTTTTTGTTGTTGTTGTTGTTGTTTTTTGTTTTTCGAGATAGGGTTTCTCTGTAACAGCCCTGGCTGCCCTGGAACTTGCTTTGCAGACCAGGTTAGCCTCAAACTCACAGAGATCCATCTGCTCCTGCCTCCCGGGTGCTAGGATTAAAGGCATTTGCTGCCATAACCGCTTAGTTTCCACTCTTTGAAGAAACATTTGACCTGAGAGAAGGTGGAAATAATCATTCCTAGGGAAAGTTGGTACTGCAAAGTCATGTATTCTATTAGTCAGGGCCTCTTTTTTTCCCAAAAGAATCAGGATTTCTTCCCTGCCACACCCTCTCCTGGGAGCTCCAAACTTAGTGAGGAAGCTGCTGACTCCCCCAGCCAACTCTTGGCATAAGTCAGGCTTTGTTGGCTCCTGGGCTGCAGCCCACTCAGCCAATGCCTGTGCAGACTTGCAGTTGTTTTTAAGGAAATGCTCAGCTCTCCATATATCTGAAAACAGTTCCCTTTCTAAACTTCTTTTTTTAAAAAAGATTTATTTTTGGTGTACAGTGTTCAGCCTACATGTACACCTGCACGCCAGAAGAGGGCGCCAGATCTCACTGAGGATGGGTGTGTGCCACCATGTACTTGCTGGGAATTGAACTCAGGACTTCTGGAAGAGCAGCCAGTGCTCTTAACCTCTGAGCCATTTCTCTAGCCTCCCCCCTTCTAAACTTCTTCCTTTATTTCCTCCCTCCTTTAGTTGTTCTCTATCTAGAAGCTATGTCCTACTTGTTGCCTGCAGGCTTTGTGTGGTCTAAGATAGCTATGAATGCAACCCAACACAAAACAGTAAACTTACTTAAAGCATTATGAGATGCTTCTTGTGATTGTATTGTTGTTACTTGATTGTGCAGTGCTCAAGTATGAATTTTGCTGGTGACAGTGTCTTAATTGCAGTGTCAAAAGATTGGACACTCCTGAGATCTAGAGCTGACCCTGCAGGAGCGAAGTGAGTGGATAGCAGGGACTGTGCAATTCCAGCGATGGGCAGATGGACCTCTAACTGCAGGGTTTGTGTCTCCACAGGAAATAAATGGCATCACTGCAGCACTGGCTGAAGAGCTCTTTGAAAAAGGTACATAGCCATTGGCTCTTGAAATGCTGGGGGCATTGCCTAGTGCCCACGGTGGCACTGAGTTTATATTAGATCCTACCCACCTCCTTGAGGGTGTCAAGTCCTTGGCCCTGGTCCCCAGTCTACCCACTACTTGCCCTGTAGGTGAGGATCCTTCGTGTTTAAGATTCTCTATTATAATTTATTATTGCGGGGTATGTGTATGTGGGCACATGTGTCACAGCACACATGTGGAGATAGAGGACAACTTGGTAGAGTCAGTTCTCTCCTTCCGCCTTTATGTAGGTTCTGGGGATCAAACTCAGGTAGCCAGGCTTGTGTAAGGTGAGTGCCTGGGACTCACCTACGTCTCAGGATCTATTCCCAAGTCACACGGGGTGTTGGAAGGTGGCTGGCATGCTGCCATCTTGCACCTGGTTTGTCCTTGCTTGAAAGTGTTCAGATCGCAAGTAGAAGCCAATCTTGGGTCATGTTCATATTAACAATTAACAGTAGTAGAATGAGCACGCCCCGCCAGCAGGCTTACATTTAGCATCTTACTGCTTTCCCTGGGGTAAAGGTAAGGGTACTAGTGGTCAGAGGTACGGAAACCTGCTAGAAGGAGCAATTTAAGGCCTAAACACTGGCATCTTAGGTCTATAACTGACCTTAGTCTCTGTATATTAGAGGGTGCGGGGTAGTTGTGACACCTAGAGTACTGCTTCTCCCAGCCTCCTCTTGGCTCGGTGCCTTAGCTCTCCACTCCACCTCACCCTTAAGGAGGGCTCCCCAGTTGCACAGCCCTTCCCTTCTCTCTGATCATGTCCAGGATTGCCCTGTGCCCGGTATGAGCTCAGAAGGGCCACTCCTATGTACCTAAGACTGTAGCTTCGTATGGTGGGTGGGGTGGATGCTTGTCATAGGTGCTTGCTGCATGCTTGTTGACTGTTGGTGCTTATCTCCCCTGGCTGTCCAATAGGCTGGGACTGGACTGGGGCTGGACACTCACTCTTGAACTTGACTGTTACAGGAGAACAGCTTCTAGGAGCCGGTGAGGTCTTTGCCATCAGGCCCTTGCAGCTCTATGCTGTCACGGAGCAGCTACAGCAAGGAAAGCCTACTTGTGCCAGCGGTGATGCCAAGACTGACCTTGGGCACATCCTAGACTTCACCTGTCGCCTTAGGTACCTTAAGGTACAGTTACAGCAGCGTAGCTGTAGAGCGTCTCTCAGTTGTCTGACAGCTCACCAGCTGGCAGTGTGTGAAGGAGACCAAGACTGGGCTCTCAGTGGATGAAAGCCTCCTGGTGTTGTTGATACTGTGTTTCTGCCTGTGAGCGCCAGGGGGCATCGTGGCCCATTGTCTGAATACAGTTGAAGTGGTCCGAGCTTTGAGTTTGACAGCTGTGGCCACATTCACCCAAGAGCGCAGAACGGGAGTTCACTACAGCACCCCTAATTTAAATCCATCTTTGACCTCAGGTTTCTGGCACAGAAGGACCTTTTGGGACCAGCAACATTCAAGAGCAGCTCCTGCCCTTTGATCTTTCTATATTCAAGTCTCTTCATCAGGTAGAGGTAAGGCCCAAGGCTGCTAGTGAGCAGACAGGGCTGAGCCTGCCCAGCAGTGTCTTGCTCTGTTGTCTCTTTGTAGGGAATGGTTGTGATAGCAAGTGGTAAGGCACTGTTGCTTTCATATTTGGCAACATGTTGGCAGATTCTGTCCTTAGCTGGTTTGCAGTTCTCCACCCCTATTGTAGGCAGCAAAGGTATTAGAGACCAGAGCCGCAGAAATTAGTTCTCTGCGGCCTCTCATGGAGTCAGGACCATGTGTTCCTCAGGTCGAAGTCACAGAAATCATCCTAAGGCCAGTCAGAGGCAATTCCAACTCTTTGTTTTCCCAGTCAAGGGCACCCATCACTAAGAAGAATGCTTTATATCACTTTCTACTGAATTCTGGTTCCTAACACTAATTTTGTTGTCATTTTTAAAAAGAAAGGGAGTCAGTAATGAACAATAAAAGCTGTTTTTTATCAAATAAAACCACATGTTTCCTGAACTTGGTTTTTGTCTTCAGCTCTACCCAGTGCCCATGTATTCTTGACCAAGTTTCTCCAACTTCTCTGTGAAGTATGGATACTTTTGTTCTCAATTTTACATTTGAGGAAACTGAGGCTTGGGGAAATGAGGAAGTTAGGCCAGGATATTGAATTTGAATTCCAGAAGCCTGCTTCCATTGACCTGTATTGCCTGAGGACAGAGGGTCAGGCTGGGTAAGCAGGAGAGATGCTCCATGTGCTGTGTCTGCATGCCCCAGTTCTCCATCATGATTCCCAGATCCTACCTTTTCTGTTTCCTTGGCAAGCTCCCGGTAGCCCTTAACCACAAAAATGGAATTTGTGGCTCATAAGGAACCTGAGCGTCCATTTTTGAGGCAAGATCAGACTGGCCTCGAACTCACAGAGATCTGCCTGCCTCTGCCTCCTGAGTGGGGTCTAAAGGTGTACGCCAGCATGCCTGGCTAGATGCCTTTCTTACTAGATACTTAAAATGTTTATCTGCAACTGAGACTCACTGGGGAATAAAAGGGGCCAAGTTTTGAGTCATCTTTTATCTAGGGATTTGAGCTTGCATGTGGGATGAACATCTAGTTCCTGGGGTTCCTGGGGGGCCAGGATGCCATTTCTGAGACACAGCTGTTGTTTGTTCCAGATAAGTCATTGTGATGCTAAGCACATCCGAGGGCTGGTCACCTCCAAGCCAACATTAGCCACAATGAGTGTCAGATTCTCAGCAACCTCAATGAAGGTGAGCTCTGCCTTTGTGTTTATGCTGGGGCCTGGCCTGGGGGACATAGCCTTTGTTAGTGAAGCCGACTGAACTTTCTCTGAGCCCAGCAAGCACTGGCTTAGCCCTCATTTGTATCTCATCCTCCCTGGACTTGCAGAGGAAGGTGAGGTGTAGAAGGGCTGGACCCTGTTTGGACTGAGTAACAGAAATAGCCCAGCTGTTAAGGTAGGGAGTTTCTTTTACCATTATATGGATGCCATCATAATAATATTTAAGTCCTCCTTCAGTATAGGGAGAGACTCATTTTGTGACTTCTGATCAGGATTTGGGTTTGTTGAAAATTCTTTCTCTTGAGGCCACTGACTCAAAGGAAGAAACTGTGCAGAGAGTCGAGTATAGATGTCCTCTGGGAAGTACTTCTTGCCATATAGCTGAAGGAACTCAGGATAACCCCATATAAGAAGATGTCTTATAGACATCAAAAGTCAACCGAGAAGAACTGCCTCCCTCTCCTGTGGTGACTGATGCCTGTGCTGCTGCTCTCGTCTCGGTGATAATTCTCTCTCTGGGAAGTAATGGTTAAAGAATTTGTTGTCCACAGTGGAGACCACTCTGAAAGCATGGTTGTCCGGCAACATCATGAATTCAAACCTTCACCTTCTGAAGGTTTAAGCCAGGAAAGATATCACTTGTAGAGCAGAGGCCCTGGGGGGGACTTGACTAGCATTTGTTCCTGAAGTCACAGGACCAGAACATATTCCA
This sequence comes from Alexandromys fortis, assembly GCF_014885135.2. Lineage (NCBI taxonomy): Eukaryota > Metazoa > Chordata > Mammalia > Rodentia > Cricetidae > Alexandromys > Alexandromys fortis. The sequence goes on from NW_026067980.1 coordinate 1,889,595, forward strand.
CATCTTTTAGTTATTTCACAATCACTTTAAGACACATAAAGCAAAGCCCATTTTTAATGCAAACTCATTTCCACATGCTAAATATGCTCTAGTGCTTCCTTAAATTTTGCAACGATAGCGTATTCTACTCAGTGTTGCGTGAGGGCTCAACAGATGTTCTCATGCAGGAAGTCCTTGTTCCTGAAGCCTCAGAATTTGATGAGTGGGAGCCTGAAGGCACAGCCCTTGAAGGCCCTGTGACTGCTATCATCCCTACATGGCAAGCATTGACCACTCTGGACCTGAGCCACAACAGCATCTCTGAGATCGACGAATCTGTGGTATGCTTGCAGCAGCCTCTCAAGGCCTCACGCCCCTAGAAAAATCTATTAAGTGCTCTACATATTATGTGTAGTCTTTTTAAGTTGAATTTCAAAATGAGAATGTTTTAAAATGGTGAGTTATTACATAAAACCAAGTGAAGTATATGAATTATGTATGCATTTAATATAACCAAACCATGGTGAATGATAATTCCTTTTAAGGAATAGCAGAAAACTCATTGCCTAGAATATAGGTGTGCCTGTGTTAGAGCAACATCCCAATGGTCTTAAGAATGCTTCTTTTTGTGATCCTGTGGGGGAGGACAGGGTAAAAAAGGACAGGTTCCCTTGTTTTTGGAGGACATCACCATGTGTTACCATGTGTATTACTTAAGCCAGTTGTTCTGTCCAAATAGTGGATTCCTTTGGATTTCTGCTGAGTGGGCAGTGGGAGGTGTCAGTGACCCTGCAGATAAGCCAGCCTGGAGCGTGTGTTTAGCCACTGGGTACATGGACTGTTTAGGGTCCTACCTCCTTGAGTAACACCAGACATTCTTCTCTTTCATAAGAAACTGATCCCAAAGATTGAGTACCTGGACCTGAGTCACAACGGAGTGCTAGTTGTGGACAACCTACAGGTAATGTCTGCCCACTAGCTCTCTAGGGCCCTGCTGTCCTGATGGGTCCGAGACTGGAGAAGCATTGCACCCTAGGGGGTGGCAAGCATAGGGGCTGTGGCCTTCCTCTTGGGCTTCCAGGGGCGCACTGATTGTTTTAGTTCCAAAGTGTTCAAAAAGCTGAGTGTGCAGAGTGTGATGATGATAGGCAGGCTGAGTTTTCAGTGCCCACCCCTGACCTCTCTGCAGGGGATACCATGAGACTATGGCATGTGAAAGAGGGAAGAGGGACTTCCCTTCCCAGTGGTTGTCAAAAGACTTGTAAACCTGCCTCACAGAACTGGTCCAATTGGTCTGCAAGGGCACAGTGGCCTCTCTGGAGGCCTAACCTGTGCTGCCTCTGTGTTTCTCCTGCTATTCCAGCACCTGTACAATCTCGTCCACCTTGACCTGTCCTACAACAAGCTCTCCTCCCTGGAAGGCGTGCACACTAAACTGGGCAATGTCAAAACCCTAAACCTGGCGGGCAACTTCCTAGAGAGTCTGAGTGGCCTGCACAAACTCTACTCTCTGGTTAATCTGGACCTCAGAGACAACAGGATTGAGCAGGTGAACCCCAGCCCTGAGACCGTCGGGGATCTGAGATTGCTAGGTCTTGTTTGTTATCTTAAAAAAAGAAAACCAATAGGATTCTGTTCACTTAAAAGAAACCATCAAGTATGTAGTCTGTTGCTGAGTTGTTAAAAGAAGGGGCTAAACGGCACTTCTGTCTTGCAGTTGGAGGAGGTTAAGAGCATAGGCAGCCTACCATGTCTAGAGCGTGTGGCCTTACTGAACAACCCTCTGAGCATCATCCCTGACTACCGGACCAAGGTGCTCTCCCAGTTTGGCGAACGAGCCTCTGAGGTAAGCCCCAGAACCACCCACAGAGCCCAGAGACTGGCAGGATGAATTCCAGTTCTACATAAGCAAAGCGAGGCCCTCGTCTGCATCAGGTCTACAAGTCCACTGCTCCTTCTCCCATCAGTTGTGTGTTCCCTAGCAGGCTTCATGTGCGCCAGATCTTCAGGCCAGGAAGGCTCCAGGAACACATAGGCACAGAGGGATTGTCTTCAACTTTTAAAACATACGTTGGAAACTGAGCAGTGGTGGTGCACGCCCTTAATCCCGGCACTCAGGAAGTCCAGAGGCAGGTGGATCTCTGTGAGTTCAAAGCCAGCCTGGTCTACAGAGTGAGTTCCAGAACAGCCAGGGCTACACAGAGAAACTCTGTCTTGAAAAACCAAAACAGAAAAAAGAAAAGAAATACATTAGATATTTTAGACAAGGGGCCTAAAATAAGATGTCTAAAATTATGTGTAAGATTTTTATTTAGCCGGTAGTGGTGGCGCACGCCGGTAGGATTTGCTGAAGGAGGCAGAGGCAGGAGGATCACGAGTTCAAGGCCAGCCTGGGCTACACATTTTTAAAAAAAAAAAAATTTAAAAAAAAAAAAAAAGATTTTTATTTAATTTATGTAAGCTTCCTAAAATTACCAATTTTTTGAACAGCTGGTAACCCTGGTACTTAACTAACTACCAGCCTTGAGATTTTTTTTTCCCCTTTACTGGATCAATCCAGTCCAGTGCCTGCTGCCTGCTGGTATGGCAGACAGTGCATGTGCCACCATGCTAACCAAGAAAGTCCTCACCCCAGGTATACTCCTTTCCCTCCATCTCCAGCCACTTGGTCTCCATTCCCATTCTCACCAGTTTTTGGAACCTATTTTCTCCAGATCCCTGGCCAGAAGATAACTGTGGCTCTGTTTGCATCTGTCTCCAGCCCTTCTCTGCCCCCACCAAGTGCCACTTTGTCCACATTGTCACTAAGATAATTTACATAAGATGTTATCTCTTGCTGGAGAGAATTGCTTACACTTTTAATTCCAGAATTCAGGTTCTGAAGCAAGAGGGTTACCCAGAGTTCAAGACCAACCTGGGTGACAGAGTGAGACTCTGCCTCAAAATAAATAAATAAATACATACATACATACATACATACATACATACATACATACATATATGTTCTTCCCCTTTTTGGCTCCAGAGCTGGAAAGCCCCGATTCCACCTGCCCAAAGCTTTTGGAGTATCCTTCAAGTGGTTTTTCTGCTTGCATGCTAGCCCACAGCTCTCCAGAATGGGACTCCTGCCTTCTTCCTCTACTATTATCTCTGCCCACTAGTCCCTTGTCCAGAAGTTCTCTTCTTGCTCTTTGACAGTCAATTCCGCTTGTGTTCTGCCTATAAGTAGGAACTCAGTATATTCAGTCCCCAAGAGGCTGCTGCCCCCTCTTAATAGAGAAGGACTCCTGAGATTTCCTAAGCTATGTGGGACCTCCATGGGCCCTCCAAGGTGGTTCTAGGTTTCTTATGTTGTGGTGTAGAGCCTCCCTTAGCCTCCAGTATCTTGTTGGGGGCCTATTGGGGTGCTCAGACCCAGTCTTCAGCGGAATCTCACCATTCTCCCAATATTCTTTGCCAGTTTCAATGCTGTAAGCTACCTTCTGGATTTTGTAGATCTGTCTAGATGATGCAGCAACCACAGAGAAGGAGCTAGACACTGTGGAAGTACTGAAAGCCATTCAGAAAGCCAAGGATGTCAAGTCCAAACTGAGCAACACAGAAAAGAAGGTAAACATGGTAGAGGGAGCCAGCCAAGGATGGAACTTATCTTGGGGAAACTGAGCCATGAACTCCCTTAGGGTCTCTGATCATTAACACCGCTCCTGTCCCCATGAAACCTCAGGCTGGGTCCTCAGGCGGTACAGTGGTGGTACCTACTATTCGATTCTATGAGAGCGTTCTCAACATTCTGTGATCGGGGAATGTTGACTCTTCTTCATGTCCCTGGCCTCAGCATTTCTGTTCTTCCTGTCCTTTCTCGTATGGACTGACTCAGTACTCTTCCTCAGGTTGGTGAGGACACCCGGCTCCCAGCTGCTCCCTGCGTCAGACCCAGCAGCTCCCCTCCCGCTGCAGCTCCCGCCTCAGCCTCCCTGCCTCAGCCTATCCACTCCAACCAAGGTAATCACGAGCAGAACTTGCTCCTAGCTGAGCTGCTCAGCACTGCCTGGACGCAGGCAGGGTTAGGCTTGAGAGAGAAAGGTTGGCACTTGCTTCCTACGGGGAGGGTGGCACATTCTGCAGGCTGGCTCCTTGGATGGCACATAGCAGGGAGGTGCCCGGCCTGATTTCAGCACTGTTGTTTGCTTAGTAAGGACCCCCTTTCCCTTATGGGGTGTTGGACAGAGAACTGAGACTGCCCTTTGAGCAGGATTAGGCTGTTGGCTCATGAGGATCTGTCCCTTGCAGACAGTGTGGGCAGGTCAGTTCCTAGACAGTCAGGCCTTGTTACTTAACTGAGTCTGGAGCCCTTGATCCCTGTGTGGAGAGCTTGCTTTTATCATTGTGATGCCTCTGACTCTCAAGGTACGGCCAAAACCCCCAAATACTGCATTTATGGGACCAAGATGGGCTGTCTGTTCCCATGGACTCATGGAAGAACACCCCCTTTGATCTGCCCATTGTCTGTGAGCATTTTCAAAGGGCTTTCACCTCTGAACCCAGGCATCCGCGGAGATGAGTGAGTGAACCAGGTGCCATGAACGTGGCTGCCAGCCTGGCCCCGACGGAAGAGGGACAGGTATGCCGTCCCAAGTGGAGCTGAGGCTCGGGACACACAGGAAAGAACGCCGCCTGCCCAGGCTCCTGGAGACGCAGAACTTGGTGTGAGGTCTTGAGAAACTAGTTTGGCCCTAGGTTTTAAGAGCCAGAAATACATTTCTATTTCTTGACCTCGTGACCCCACTGGAGAAAACTTTTCTAGAGAGGGCTAAGATCCTGGGGAAGGGGAAGTTTACCCCACTAGCAGCAGTGAACTGTGGCGTGCACACAAGGAGAGCAGGGAAGGGCAGCTGTGGCACAGAACCCTCCACAGCAGTCCTGTCAGGGTGAGAAGCAGAGGTACAGAAAGACAGCACTCGCTCATGTTAAGGCAGAAGCCTTATGCTCAACAGTCTGAAGTCACAACTGATATGCAGAAGAGAAGCCGTGAAAATACAACAGTATAGCTCGATGCCAGCACTTGCCCACTGACTTTGTCAAACTCTGACAAAAAAAAAATTTATTCTTTTTTTTTTTTTTTTTTCTTTTTCTCCATAAAAGAGGAAGAAAGTTTGAGTCTATGTGAGGAAGTTTCTCTAACCTCTCTTCAGGTCCCCACAGTATTAGTGATACCACATAGAAAGCAAGCAACCATAGACTTCTGGGGACAGGGCCATACTAAGGTCCCAAGGCCCAGGATGTAACCTGTTCTAGCATTCGTTGAATCAGTGTGTGTGTTTGTGTGTGTGTTTGTGTGTGTGTGTGTGTGTGTGAGAGAGAGAGAGAGAGAGAAAGAGAGAGAGAGAGAGAGCGCGCGAGCGCGAGCGAGAGAGCGCACATATGTGGACAGGCAAGTGAAGAACAAGGGTAAACACAGATCCTGGCTAGGCAGGTGGAATGAGTGTCTCCTCCAGGCCGCAACTGCCAGCAGCCCTCTACCTTGTGGTGGTGAAGTCTCTGCAGCCTGGGGCAAGCCTCATCTACCCCTTCCTTGGTGCCCTTTTACCCCTGGGTGCTCTGTAGTCTGTCCCCTTTTCCCAGTCATTGGACACTGAGAGATGTTGTCACAGATTTATACCTCTTGTAAATAAACTCCAGTGGATGTCTTTGTGTGCACATCTCTTTCCTTTGGGCGAGAAATGACAAAGGTCAGACCCCTGTCTGAGGACTGCTGGTGTCCCCTATCCCATCTGCTGAGTGGCCCTTTCTGGCCACTTGTTTGTACAGGCCATGGTCCAGGAAGGAAGTGGACAGACTGTCCTGTCTGCATTTCCTCATGCCCAAACAAGGCTGGGGTGGGGAGGTAAAGGGTAGTGGCAAGAACATAATGCCGTTTTTTTTCTTTTTGTCCTCACAAATGTGAGGCACCTACATATATGTTTGTTTGACCATGTGTTACTGGAGCTGGCCTGGGTGGACAGTAGTTTTTCTATGTGAGAACAGTTTTACTGACTTACTACGGTGGCTCCCAATCTAAAACACACTTGTGAAAATGTCGAGAAAACACTAGGCCTCTGTCATCACAGCTGTTAGAGCAGTGGATTGTTGTGACTGAGAGGAGCCAGTGTCCAGGATGCCAGAATCCATTCTCCAGCCTTGTCTAGGGCCTGAGAGAAGGTTGTTGTAGAAGTGATTAGAAGCAGGCAGGCAGCTGAGTTCATGTTCCATCCTCCTGGCCATGAGATCTCGAGCACCGTGCAGCACTTGGAAGCTCTGCAGCCTCTTCTGTTCTCTCAACCATAAGTGGACCCATCCCACTTCACCGATTCTAGGATGCGCACTTCCACCTATGACTTCTCTGAAATTGAGATGCGTCTTTCAGTCAGTGGCGTCCCCTAGTTGCTGTCAGCCAGCTGGTAATCGTGATGGAATCGTGGGAAATCCTTCCGTGGACTTCTGCTATGACCAAGATGGCCCCTCCTCCACAGATCTTAGATTTGATGAACTGTGGTAAATAACGAGGTGCGCATGAGCTGATGCTGGGGAAGCGCTTAGCAGTGCTGAGACTCAACAGGACTGGTCAGTAGGGATGCTTTCCTTTATCTTGAGTTGGGGTTTTAGAGCAGTACCTCTAGGAACGTGGAGCCACTTGGGGAGAGAGACTACACCCATGGAAGAGCGAGGTAGAACAGTTTGGGAATACGTTTAGGACTGTAGCAGAAAGATGGGTTGGGTTAAGATATTTCAGTAGCAGGGACAATATAAGCAAAGACCGGGGACGCTTGGTGCTTGGCTGTGTGCTTGTCCCCTTCCTCCCTCGCAGCCTCTGCAGCTTAGCTTCATGGGAGTATCTGGGCTTGGGCTGCCTGCTTACCCTTTGGGCAGAGAAGCTGGGCTGGCTGAGTTGTTCTGTTCTAGGCAGCAGTCAAGCTGGACAAGGTGTCCCAGGCTCTGAGGGTTCAATCATTTAACTGGGCCATGGTGACTGTTCAGCAGCAAAGCCAGGCTGTGGAGGCAAGGCTCTTCTAGACCATCCTTTTGGTGGTGGTGGTGTTTTATTTTTGTTGTTGTTGTTTGTTTGTTTGTTCTGGTTGTTGTTTTTTAAGTGGGAAAGAGGGGTTTCCCTTACCTGGCTTGCAAACTCGAATGAAATAATAGATCCAAGCAGCCTATTCATAGAAGACCTTGATTATGGCTCAAATAATCGATGCATCTCAAAGCACATGATTAGGACAGTCAGTGGGGCGCCCTGGTAAGGAAACCTGTGGGTTCAGGCTCCAGCAAGCCCTAGAAGAATCAAGTCTGTAAAGCCTGGCTTCTCGGTAAAGGGTCCTGTGCTTGGAATTTGCAAGCCCTGCAGAGATACCAGATGAGGGCACAGGGTCATGTGTAGTCCTTTCTTTGTGTTCCAATATGTCCACAGCTATTGATAAGTATATCACCAGATTGCTTTCTGACAGGTGGACCAGCTTGTACCCCAGTGCCCACCTCTTTCTAGTTAGACTGGGCCAGGCTGCATGCTCTAACCATGCCATAGAAACAGAAAAGGTGGTCTTCTATTTCAATTTGTCTTTCTTTGTGTAAGCATTGTTTTGCATGTTATATTTCATGGAGTGTCTGTTCATATTCTTTGCATTCTCACGGAGATTTCAAACAAGTTGTTCCCCATTTTTGTAATCTGTAAAAAGATCTTTAAGATATAGATCTTTGTTTATACTCTGAGCACATTTTTCTCTGCATTTCTCTGTGCGTTGTTTTGTCTGTCTATAGAGTGCACCTCTAGGGGTTTGGTCTTCATGATTCTCTCCCCTGCTTGTCTGCTCAGAAAGCCTCTTCCTGACAGTAGAGAGCAGCCACATGCTCGACCCTGAGTTACTGAATTACTGCATTTTATTCTGTGACCCGTATGATGGATGATTTGGGATCTGGCTAGTGCCCAGCCGTGCCATGTGCCCAGGACTTAGCTTCTTGTTGAACAGCTGCTCTTCCCGCCCACTTGCCTACCTCATCTCTGCAGGAATCATGTTCGTACAGGAGGAGGCCCTGGCCAGCAGCCTCTCATCCACCGACAGTTTACCCCCTGAGGACCGGCCCATTGCCCAAGACTGTTCTGACTCCTTGGAATCTATCCCCACAGGACAGGTAAACGCCCTTGCCTGCTCCTCGGTACTATTTCCTCAAACCATGATGCTGCTGCGTAATATTCTTCACAATGGGGTGTGGCCTGGTGAGGGTATGGCATGTGTTGCTAGGGCTTCTGGGGGTATTTTGCATGACATGCAGTCTTTCTCTTAGATGTAGCTCTAGTTGGGTCATCTTCATAGACCAGTTGCATAAGGATATGAGTTTGGCCTTCTCCACCCCAAGGAACAAGCAATACTGGGGCCCTGAGGGACAAGAAGGTGGCATTCTTTGGATACACATGAGCTGGCTGTACAAGGGGAACCTCCCATAATGCTTAGCACCCTGAGGCCACTCTGTCCCTTCTCACGTCACCTTGGTTGTCTGAATAGTGAGACTATAATACCTTTTTTGTAACTGCTATCCAGGCTTCTGGGGCCCATCTCTGTGTTCCTGGAAAATAGAATAGGAAAATGAGTGCCTGGTGCTATGTGCTCCACGCCTGGGCCTCTCTATTCCCTGATCCCTACGCAGCAGGGCCATGGTCATGAGATGCTAAGACAGCTCACAGAGCTTTGTCCCCAGTACTCTATCTTAATGTTATAGGAGAGACAGAGACCTGGTCTCAGCACTGGGGGACCTTGCCAGGACCACCTTTCATCATGTCACTGTCTGGGGCCAGACCTCCATGGAAACAGGCTCTGGCCCACGGTTGGGTGTGTAAGCTCAAGTCAGATGGGGGGAAAGCCAGCCCTACTGAATGTTAGCAAGATAGCCAAATGAGCAGTTCACCAAGTTCCAGAGCACACCCAGAGTGGAGGGCAGAGGTGGCAAGGCAGTACCCAGTGAGTGCCAAGGAACAACTACCTGCAGCAGCCGAGGCTCACCTTCTCTCCTCTGTCAGGTGGCGTCTGAAGACTTAAGGGATGTGCCAGGAGCTGTTGGTGGTGCAAGGTAAGGAAAAGAGCCTTGTCTCCGGGGTAGACTGAACACCCAATGGGCCTTGTTAGTAGCCTGTCGGTAGAAGTCTGTCTTTACTCCAGCACAGTTGAGAGGAGTTCTGTCTGTTTCCCTCAGCTGTCTAGTGAACATTGTTTTACACTGGAGGTTGGCAAATCAGAGCCAAATTGGGCCATGGTCTGTTTTGAACTCTGAGCCAAGAATAAGTGTTCTCTCTCTGTTTGCTAGTGGAACTTTTGTTGTTATTTGAGATAGGGTCTCACTATGTAGCTCAAGCTGACCTCAAATTCATGACCCACCTACTCCCTCAGCCTGAGTGTCAGGCACAGAAATAAACCAGTCCACCTTGCTTGATTTTTTGTTGTTGTTGCTGTTGTTGTTTTTTGTTTGTTTTTTGCCTTTGAGACTGTCCTGGAACTTGTTTTGTGGACCAGGCTAGCCTCGAACTCACAGAGATCCGCCTTTTTCTGCCTCCTATTGGCTGGGATTAAAGGTGTGTGCTACCCTGGCTGGCTGCTGCTTCTTTTTGTTGGTAATGTTTTTAAGGTCTGCTTGTTTTTCTGGGCATGGGGATGCACTTCTTTAATCCCAGCGCTCAAGAAAACAAAAGCAGACACATCTCTATAGGTTCCAGGATAGTCTGATCTACACAACAAGTTCCAGAACAGCCAGTGCTACATAAAGAGATCCTGTCTGAAAACAAACAAAAAATCGTTTATTAATTTTAAGTGTTTATGAGTGTTTGCCTGCATGTATATGTTTAACTGCATATATATGCACCACATGTATGCTTGGTGGTGCCCTTGGAGGCCAAGACAGGGCATCACATCTCCTGCAACTGGAGTTACAGATGGTTATTAGCCACCGTGTGGGTGCTGAGAAACAAATCTAGATCCTCCGTGAGAACTTTTGAATACATTTAACTGCTGAGCCGCCGATCGAGCCACTGATTATTGCATTCTTAAATTCCTGTTTAAACAAGATTACATGGATAGGGCTAGCACACGTCAAGAAATGTTAGCTCCTTGGCCCTTTACAGGAGTTCGGGTTTTTTTATTTGTTTGTTTGTTTGTTTGTTTGTTTTTGAGGCAGGATCTCTACATAGCCCTGGCTAGCCTGGGATTCACCATGTAGACAGACTAGCTTCAAAACTCACAGAAGTCCAAGTGGACTTCTGCCTGGTTCTGGGATTAAATCATGCTCCACCATGCCTGGGTACAGAAGTATATTTCAATTTGTTATTCATGGCAGGGTTGTAGAGGTCATGAGGGACTGGAATTTAAATGTGATGGTCCTAGGACTCACCCAACTTGATTTATTGCCCTGGAAAGCCAGAATATCCCTAAAGGTAGTCATTTTTCAACAAAGAGATTCACACCTTGGAGTACTTCATCGCCCATTGACACCTGGTAACATGCAAATGACAGAACTCTATGAGCACTGTTCTATAGCTTCTGTTGTGGAAGCTAGGTTGGTGAAGCAGGTGTGTGTTGGTGGATAGCTGTGCTCTGAGTATGGAGAAGCCTGAACTCAAGCTAGCCATCCTGGTGGCAACTGCTTGAACAGGCTCAGCTCTGTGAGAGGTTTAGGAGACCATGGATTGAGTACTATTGCAGCCTAGGGAATAGGATGTTCCTGTGTCCCTGACCCAGTCTCTTCTTGCACAGCCCAGAACATGCAGAACCAGAGGTTCAGGTGGTGCCTGGGTCAGGCCAGATCATCTTCCTGCCCTTCACTTGCATCGGCTACACAGCTACCAACCAGGACTTCATCCAGCGTCTCAGCACACTGATCCGCCAGGCCATTGAGCGGCAGCTCCCTGCCTGGATTGAGGCTGCCAACCAACGAGAGGAAGCCCAGGGTGAACAGGGTGAGGAGGAGGAAGAAGAGGAAGAGGAGGATGTTGCTGAAAACCGCTACTTCGAAATGGGACCCCCAGACATAGAGGAAGAGGAGGGCAGTGGCCAGGGAGAAGAGGAGGATGAGGATGAAGAAGATGAGGAAGCTGAGGAGGAGCGTCTGGCTCTCGAGTGGGCCCTAGGCGCTGATGAGGACTTCCTGCTGGAGCACATTCGCATCCTCAAGGTGCTGTGGTGCTTCCTGATCCACGTACAGGGCAGCATCCGCCAGTTTGCTGCCTGCCTCGTGCTCACTGACTTTGGCATTGCTGTCTTCGAGATCCCACACCAAGAGTCACGAGGCAGCAGCCAACACATCCTCTCATCCCTGCGTTTCGTCTTCTGCTTCCCACATGGCGACCTCACTGAGTTTGGCTTCCTCATGCCAGAGCTGTGCCTGGTACTCAAGGTACGGCACAGTGAGAACACACTCTTCATCATCTCGGATGCTGCCAACTTGCATGAGTTCCATGCTGACCTGCGCTCCTGCTTTGCACCTCAGCACATGGCCATGCTGTGCAGCCCCATCCTCTATGGCAGCCACACCAGCCTGCAGGATTTCTTACGCCAGCTGCTCACCTTCTACAAGGTGGATGGTGGCTCTCAGGAGCGCAGCCAGGGCTGCTTCCCTGTCTACTTGGTCTACAGTGACAAGCGCATGGTCCAGACAGCTGCTGGGGACTACTCGGGCAACATCGAATGGGCCAGCTGCACACTCTGCTCGGCAGTGCGGCGCTCCTGCTGTGCGCCCTCTGAGGCCGTCAAGTCTGCTGCCATCCCCTACTGGCTGCTGCTCACTCCCCAGCATCTCAATGTCATCAAGGCCGACTTCAACCCCATGCCCAACCGAGGCACCCACAACTGCCGCAACCGCAATAGCTTCAAGCTTAGCCGTGTACCGCTCTCCACTGTGCTGCTAGACCCCACTCGCAGCTGCACCCAGCCACGGGGAGCCTTTGCTGATGGCCATGTCCTTGAGCTGCTGGTTGGCTACCGCTTTGTTACTGCCATCTTTGTGCTGCCCCATGAGAAATTCCACTTCCTGCGGATCTACAATCAGCTTCGGGCCTCCCTGCAGGGTCTGAAGACTATTGTCATCTCCAAGAAGCCTACATCCAGGCCAAGATCCCAAAGTTCCCTCTTGAATGGTCAGCGTGCCAAGGGCAGGACCAGGTGAGACTAGCACAGACTTAGGGCATGGGATTGGCTTGGGTGTGGTCTCTGGGCACTTGTACTTTTGGGGAGTCACTCCTTTACTTTCCCCTTTTCCCTGGCTCCCCTCAGCCCGTACTCCAGATCTCCAGAAGCTTAAAAGCAGCCCAGGCAAGCTGTCCCATGCAGGGCAGGTTAAGGGAGCCAGTCCTGTCTTCACTTTGTCCCTGGTCCTACCACTGTCCACTCATATGCCCAAGCATGGTTTCTGGGTACCATTTTCCTCCTCCACTCCTCAGGGGTCTCATCCAGTGGCTGTCTCTGTCAGCTCAGGTCTGCTCCAGGAACCCCATTCCTGAAAGCAGCTCCCAAGCTTAATTTTTGGTATCACACACAAAGCCCTTCTCAGGAAGGGCTGAGGTGGATCTACTGGAAGCCCCTTCCAAAGGACCTTCTGAAGACCAAGGTGTTGGGGTAGGTCATCTTATCTTCAGGGGAAATCGAGGTGCTTAGCAGGAAGGATCAAGCAGCTAGAGCTTCTTCTCATGTGTCCTCTCCTTGGAGTCCTTGGGAGTGCCCCTGCTCTCCGTTGTGGAATTTCCCCACCTGGGGTCAGGGCACGAATCTAATAGTTGGTGTTCTCTAGCCTGGGAGAATGCCGAAACCCTGTCTTGACCTCTGGCTTTCCTTAGCATCGCCTGGGTCATCTTCTCGCTCAGTCACGGGCTAATGATCCAAAGGACTTCCAGCTCCTACAGCTGATTCCAGTGCCCCTGTTCTACCTGTACAGAGGTGGCTGTCCCCACATTGCCCCTCACCATGTAAAGCTTAGTTAGTATGCACCTGTCTTCCTTCCGAGTTACCACAAGCCTGGCTTGCTACTGGGACTACTACAGAAACCAGACCCCGTAAAGATATATCTGCACACCCAGCAGCTTCATGGGTATTTGATCAAATACCAGATCATGGCCCCAGGGATTACAGCAGTTGGACTGATCTGATGGATTGAGAGGGCAACATCCACCCCCTTTGCTGGGTATGGCCCTGTGGGTTGAATGCTGGAGATCCCAGCTCCCATGAACTTTAGGTTTCTGAGTTGGTCTTATGACTGGGATAGACCAGTGACATTCCAGCATGGCCATGTGCAGTGGTGGTTGAGAAAGCTAAGTGCCTGGGCCACCTAAAGACATCCTCCCAAACCAACTGAGGAGTGTTTTTGAGTTTTGGTTCTCTCCTCTACTAGCCTATATACACCCAGGTTCTAACTTGGGTTCTTGCATAAGTACTCTAGGGTAGCGTTTTTAACACATCTGATACCTTGCTCCCAAGTCATAACCCTGAAGTGGCCTTTCTGATGTCTTTGCAGTGCTTTCAAAATGTACTTCCAGGGCTGGAGAGATGGCTCAGTGATTAAGAGCACTGGCTGCTTCTCCAGAGGACCCTGGTTCAATTCCCAGCACCCACATGGCAGCCACAACTGTCTATAACTCCAGTTCCAGGGGATCTGACACCTTCACACCAATGCACATAAAATAAAGTTAAATAAGTTTAAAAAAAAATAAACTTTGAGTCCATGAGCCAAAGCCTTTATTACATGTCTATGGTCGGCTCAGCCCTGGGGGGGGGGGGGTCTGCTCTGCCCACATCTGCTGAAGAAGAGGACCTGACACTTTCCCTCTGCTGTGTGGTCCTCCCATGAAGAACGTGATGAAGTAGGTCACCCAGTGCCTCCAAGGGTAGCACATGGCATACAGTTGACCTTTACACTCTGATGTGCATAGATATGAATCTCTGTGGGTTCACATGTTTATTTGGCATTTCTTGGGTCACTGGGAGATATAGTGATGAGCAGCGACCACAGGAGGCCCCAGCAGAAGCTCCAGCTCCAGTTCCTGCTGCAGCTCCGGCTCCAGCTCCAGTTCCTGCTGCAGCTCCGCCTCCAGCTCCAGTTGCTGCTGCAGCTCCGGCTCCAGCTCCAGTTGCTGCTGCAGCTCCGGCTCCAGCTCCAGCGGAGGCACAAGCAGAGTCCCTGGCACAAGCTGAGGCCCCTGCCCAGTACCCAAGCGAGCGCCTGATCCAGTCCACATCTGAGGAGAATCAGATCCCTTCTCACTTGCCAGTCTGCCCGTCGCTCCAGCACATTGCCAGTCTTCAGGGGAGCGCCATCATCGATCTCTTCCACAACAGCATTGCTGAGGTATTGGCCCAGGCGCTGCTCTTGCTGCCTGGCACTTGTGTGGGGCGAGCTGTAGGCTCTGCTGTGCTACCAGTCAGTCTGAGGGTAGAGCAGGGTTTGTGTGGGGACATCCTTAGGTCCCAGATTTCTCTGACATCATGTGGTCATCACCTCCACCTGCTCACAGGGTTGAGGATCTGGTCAAATGGTCTGCCACTCACCTCCCCACCAGGTGTGCCCTGTCATATCTAACTCTGTGTAGCCCTGGTGCAGGCACAAACACCTCCTTTTCTCACCTCTTCTCTGCTCTGAGTTTGCTTGATAAATGCGATGAGCTTCCTGTCCCTCCTCATCCGAGTCCATGAGCAGTTTCTAAGACCAGGAGTCACCACAGTAGAAGGACGGGCTGCCTGGAGTCTGCACTCAAGTGTGGTCTCGGAGGAAGGAAGGTGTGGCCTGTCCCACTCCATTCTACAGGCTCCCACATTGCTCCCCTGTACCCAGGTTGAAAACGAGGAGCTGAGGCACCTCCTGTGGTCGTCAGTGGTGTTCTACCAGAGCCCAGGACTGGAGGTGACCGCCTGTGTGCTGCTCTCCACCAAGGCTGTGTACTTCGTGCTGCATGATGGCCTCCGCCGCTACTTCTCAGAACCACTCCAGGGTAGGCACTCCGGCCTGCAGGGCAGGATAAAAGCCAGCTGTGGACTTGGGTGGCAGCTCTGTGCTCAGAGTCCCTCATCTGAGGAAGGGGTAACAGCAGTTCTTCCCTAAGGTCAGATATGGGTGTGCCATGCCGGGGATATGATAGCCTCTGCCTCTTGGATCTCAGTGGGAGTCTCATCCAGTGATTTGGTGACTCCGCTGGGCTGATGATGCTGGTACCCACACCGGGTCTCTTGAAGTCCTCCATGCGTGCAGGTGGTGGTGGCTCCTTGCCAGGTGACGCTCCCGCTGGACATGTTTAACCTTGGCCTCTTCTCTCCACCACAGATTTCTGGCATCAGAAAAACACGGACTATATCAACAGTCCTTTCCACATCTCTCAGTGCTTTGTGTTCAAGCTCAGTGACCTGCAGTCAGTCAATGTTGGCCTTTTCGACCAGTACTTCCGGCTGACTGGTAAGTGACCCAGCGTGGTTTGTCCCAGTTTGGGTGAAGGCCAGTGTCGTCAGTGGGCCTCTACCTTGAACACATGGGTGCATTATCACTAGACACATTATGTCCACTTACAAGTCAGGTACTCGGGTGGGAGGAAGCGGCTCCAGGAACTGCTGAGATGGCAGGACTCCCATACCAGGGTTTATAGACGTGGGGGGCGGGTGTGCAGGGAGCAGCCAACCCGAACTGCAGCAAGAGTGGGCCCTCAGCCTAGGGGCAGGATGTTTCTGACTCACACTTCCTGAAGAGAGAAAGCTAAGTTCTTCCCCTAATGCTTCTATCCCTTCCAGAAAAACGTCTCAGCCCTTCCTGCCTGAGATATGGCCACTTCCCTGGGTCCATGATGCCCTCCTACACGGACCCTCTGGGTCCTGGTTTTCTGGGCAGGGACTTTGCAGGGGATGGGAGTGGTGGCCTGTACCTGTGACCAGCCCCTTCTTGTGCAGGTTCCTCCCCAGCGCAAGTGGTCACATGCTTGACGCGTGACAGCTACCTGACGCACTGCTTCCTCCAGCACCTCATGCTCGTGCTGTCCTCGCTGGAGCGCACGCCCTCACCCGAGCCTGTTGACAAGGACTTCTACTCAGAATTTGGGGACAAGAACACAGGTATCCTGTCCACCCCAGAGCCCTCACTGCATCTCTCTCTAGCCTTGCACTTCTCTCCCGAGCTGGCCAGGGCTTTATGTGGGCCTCTTCCATGGCAGACTCCATCCAGGAGGTAGCTCTCAGCCCTGGAGCACCCTTTGCTACCTCTCATTTAGATTCTAGGGCTGGTGTGGGGCTGCTGTTGCTTCTAACCCCACCAAAGGCTAGCTCAGGCTACAGCCCTAATGTCATCTCTTCCTGTAGGAAAAATGGAGAACTATGAGCTGATCCACTCCAGCCGTGTCAAATTCACCTACCCTAGTGAGGAAGAGGTTGGGGACCTGACCTATATCGTGGCACAGAAGTTGGCTGATCCTGGAAAGGCTCCATCCCTCAGCATCTTACTGTATATCCAGGCCTTCCAAGTGGTCACACCAAAGCCTGGACGGAACAGGGGCCCGCTGCGCCCCAAGACACTCCTGCTCACCAGTGCTGAGATCTTTCTCCTAGATGAGGACTATATCCACTATCCGTTGCCTGAATTTGCCAAAGAGCCACCACAGAGGGACAGATACCGGCTAGATGATGGCCGCCGTGTCCGGGATTTGGACCGGGTACTTATGGGCTACCAGCCCTACCCACAGGCCCTCACTCTTGTGTTTGATGACATGCAGGGTCACGACCTCATGGGCAGCGTCACCCTGGACCACTTTGGGGAGATGCCAGGTTATCCTGGCAGGGCTGGCCAGGGCCGGGAGGTCCAGTGGCAGGTGTTTGTCCCCAGTGCTGAGAGCCGAGAAAAGCTCATTTCACTGCTAGCACGTCAGTGGGAAGCCCTTTGTGGCAGGGAGCTACCTGTGGAGCTCACTGGCTAGTGCAGGCCACAACAGCCCTGGCCACCTGTTGTGTGTGGTCTGGTCTGGTGCCCGTGGGGGCAAGGAAGCCGGCCTTCTGTGTTCCTTTTACGGTGTTCTCCCCTCCCTGGATTCTATACATTGATTGCCCGTGGCCCCCATACAGCTCCCACAGAGAATGTGAACATGTGTGTTGTGTTCATTCTTCCTAATGCTGGGAAGAAGTATGCCAGCCCCACCAGAGTGTCCTTGTGCCGTCAGCCTCCCTTGTGCCTGCCTCTGACATGGTACGGCCAGGCACACAACATTGTTTGTCCGTGATTGTGATGCTCTTGTGAACGCGTGGCGCTGTGAACCTGGTAACCTCCACCTCCTTTCCTAGAGTGTTGAGTCCAGTCCGCTGTTGCTGTTGTTGTGGGCATTTTGCTGCTAATTACGAAGCTGGTAGCAGAATACACAATGGAAGCTCCCATTTTGTGGGCTTTTCCAAAATGGAGGCTTCCTCAGGTCCAGACAAGAGGAAGTCCTATGGGGAGTTCCCAGGCCGTGGGGCCAAGAGGAGTTGGTGCAGGGGACATAGAGCTGCCAGCACCAAGCATAATTCCTGTTGCCTATTTTCTCTATTCTAATAAAGTGGAGTTTGACACAGTCTGGGTCTTTTAGGTCAAAGATAACTGGGGCTTCAACCAAGGGCGTGGTCAGTATGGAGGAGACTACAGACGGGGCGGGGGGACCTCTGGATAGGGCCATGTTTGACTGTGGTCATACCTAGAGCCAGGTAACGAATAATCCACGCAGTTCTTCGGGGCCCCCCTCCAATAGCAGTCCACCTCTTCCCCTTCCTCCGTATATCCTGCATCTGGGTCTTGCCCACTTGAAGCTTTAGTCTAAGGGAAAGGCCTGGAGTCTGGGGTTGCTAATTTGTGTACAACCAGGGGTCTGATGAAGATAGCCTATGAGTGGCAGTAGGAAGTGGACTGGGCGATGGACAGTGGCAAGGAGAGCCTCCTGCTTATCTCTGCCTATAGATTGAAAGTCAGCAGCCACCTGAGGGACCCTGCCAAGTAGGACCTCAGGTTTCATGGATGGTCACCCCCTGAGTCCCACCCTTCCTCCACCGTTTCCCACTACTAGAGCAGGGCCTGTTCCCCACTCGCTACATCTGGGTCAGGTTCTACACTGCTGCTCCCCAGTTCGTTAGTCTAGTGGTGGGCTTTTGTTTTCTTTTTTTCTTTTTCTTTTTTGCTGTCATCAGAGTAAATCCTAGCATGGAGACCCTGCTGCCCTCAGAAAGGGTGTGAGTGTAGAGGAAGGAGAAGGAAGTCAAAAGAGTTCCCAGAAAAGGGCTTCTCACCCTTAATGCCCACCAGCCAGACCTCCAAGGCCAGCCTAGCCCTACACACTGGCAAGATGGGACCTGCCAAGGAAGAGCAGGGAAGTATGTGGCCCTGGGCGCCAGGACCACACAGCATCCACTCGAGTGGAAGGGGGTGATGGTGCAGCTGTCCTAGGGTTCTCTTGCTGCGAAGAGACACTACGACCACAGCAGCTTCTAATGGAAAGCATTAGATTGGGGCTGGCTTACAGCTACCATCATGGCAGGAAGCACAACAGCTTGCAGGCAGGTATGCTAGCGATAACTGAGAGTCACATCTGTCACAGAATCAGGGAGAACTGAGGCACCGGCCTGGTTTGAGCATCTAAGACCTCAAAGACACACTTGCTCCAACAAGGCCACACATCTAATAGTGCCAGTCCCTGAGGGGCTATGAGGGGGGGGGCATTTTTATTCAAACCACACACACACACACACCTATAACCCTAATGTAAGCAGGAGGCTGAGGCAGGATGATGAGAGCCCAGCCAGCCTGGAGTAGACAGCAAGACCCTTGTTTTTAAAAAAAAAAAATTAAAAAGCTAGGCTTGGTGACTCAGGCCTATAATCCCAGGAAGGTCAAGCGTCTGAGACCAGTTTGAGCTATGCTGTAAATTCTAAGGAAGTTTGTTTCAGAGAGGGGAGGAAGAGGAAGGGGCCGGGGAGAAACAGAAAATACAGCAAGTAAGAGAGAGCAGTAACAAGTAGCCGCGCCTCCCACTCTCCTCCTGGGGGAGCCTGGATCCGAAGCATAAACTCAGCTCAACTGCCCGGGGTTCTGAGCCTACATCCTCTAACAATAACAGGAATAGTAAATCAACTATCTTCATTTTATTCTGTGTCTCTTACACATCTGTACTAGCCAAGATGGTACCCCTGCTCTTTCTCAGCTGACACTCCAGGGGCTACAAAAAATGAACTAGTAAATAGGACAGTGGCCGCTGATGGCCAGTGCCGAGGGGGAATGAAACCAAGCCCTGGGTTGCCTGGAAGCCTGGGGTCGGGTCACGGAAGTGCTCTGAACCCTCATATAAAGGAAAACCGGGGCTGGGGTGTAGGCAGCAAAGCACCTGCAGCCCAACACACACAGCCGTAAACTAGTGAAATGTAGCAGAATTTATTAGAGCAAAGAAAACCTAATTCTTTAATCAGGCAGCACTGAGAAGAACAGTAGCTGGACAGACCCAAACCACACAAGACTTAGAGGAGACAGAAAGGCACAGAGAACATTTAAATTAGGCTTGGGTGGTAGCTAAGGTCCCTTACACAAGCTGCAATTGAGATCCAAGTGCCTGGTCTTTTGGGCACAGCAAGAGATTCTAGTCCAAACAATGGCTTCAACACCAGACGCCACACCTGCCTGGAGGGGAAGCAGCAGGTACCCTGGAGCTTACTTTTTGTTTTTCGAGACAGGGATCCTCTCTGTAGCTTTGGAGCCTGTCCTGGAACTCACTCTGTAGCCCAGGATGGCCTCGAACTCGCAGAGCTCTGCCTGCCTCTGCCTCTGAGTGCTGGGATTAAAGGCCTGCACCACCAGCGCCCGGCTCCCTGGAGCTTACTTTAAGAAAAAAGCCCCAGCTGGCCAAGAGGCAGAATAGAAAAATTTTACAGGAATGTGGGAAACACAAAGTCCAGTCAAAGCCCCATACACATTAAAGCCAAGTGTTGGTGGTGCACACCTTTAATCCTGCCACTCAGGAGGCAGAGGCAAGTGGATATCTGAGTTTGAGACGAACCTGGTCCTCAGAGCAAATTCCAGGACAGCCAGCGCTACGCAGAGAAACCATGTCTCAGAAAACAAAACAAAACTAAAGCAAACCCCAAAAAACTTAAGTATTTTAATAAGTGATGACTGAGAAGCCTGCACACGTGTTCTTGAATGTGCTTTAATTCTTTAACACTACTTTTAGTAAAACCTCACTTCTAGTTCATACTGGCCACTCCTGAAATTCTTTTCTACTTTGAACCTATGAATTATGGGTTTGCCTAAGTGGATATCCCTAAAAGATTAAAGAAACTCCTTAGGCTGTGGAGCTGTGGCTGTCAGTCACCTCTGACATCTGAGCAGAGCTGGAGACATCACAGAAACCCACCAC
Organism: Alexandromys fortis; assembly: GCF_014885135.2. Taxonomy (NCBI): domain Eukaryota; kingdom Metazoa; phylum Chordata; class Mammalia; order Rodentia; family Cricetidae; genus Alexandromys; species Alexandromys fortis. The sequence continues at coordinate 1,909,972 of NW_026067980.1, forward strand.
AGGCATAGAAAGGATTGACGTGTGGTAGGCAGTGGGGGGAGGGCAGGCAGTCGGGGGAGGGGGACCTGTAGAGCGGGGCTGATGGGGGGGCCATGAGGGCCAAGAGTGGGCAGGCTGGTGAGGGAAGAACAATGTGGGGGGCTAGCCTGGCCCTAACACTTCCCTCTCCTGATGTTGGGGGGAAAGAGTGAAGCAGCTGGTCCAGGGGCGGCCAGCCCAGAACAGGGGCCACCCCACTACCTCCTAGCCAAGCCAGCCACCAGAACCCCAAAGGCTCTGAATGAAAACCCGGCTTGACAGAAGCAGGAAAATTGTTTATCGGTGTTTGAATTTGCTTCAGAATCTCCCCTAGGCCCCAGGCAGGTGGCTGATGGTTGCTTTGGACCTCCAGGCTGTGATGTCAGGATCCTGGGCCAGGAAGGCCTGAACTGGGCCCAGGTCGTCCACGTGGGGGTCAGTGGCCAGCGTCTTCCCTTCCGCCTGCAGGCTGCTGATACGCAGGAGGAAATCCTGGTGGGTTCCTGTGGGGGTGAGCTGACGGATAGCTTTTAAAGCGACTGCTCACCCACCCCGTCCTGCCTCCTTCCTCATGCCTGCCTCTTGGAGCTCACGCACGGCCTGCCACTGCAACCTCTGTCTCCACACAGTTTCTCTCTCAGACAGCGGATCTGCCTACCATGGCAGAATCCAGGATTCTCCTTTTGTTCTGCTTTTTGATCTTCTGCCTGGCAGGCTCCAACTTCATCGGAGGGCAGAAGGTGAGTGGAATCAGTCTCAGGGACCAGGGAGGGAGCGTGTATAGCTGGTGCATGTACGGGGTGGGGGCTATCAAAGCAGCTGGTACCTGTCTGACATCCATGAGGGCCCAGGTTGCCAGGCTGTTGTCCCACCTCCCCAGGCTGAAGTCTGTGGCTGTTCTACCTGAAGTTCAAGGCTACAACAGCTTGATCTCCTCTATGTTTGGCAAACTGTGTACTATGTATGGGCAGCCATCCTGGGTTCCCCAGCCTGTAAGTGAGCGGGAACAGAGCAAGCCCCATCCTCCTGGCCTCCCCACCCGGACTGAGGCCATCGTCTATGTGGTCCTTACCTGGGGCTTTTTAGATGTGATCACTACCCAGCTTCTGGGAATTCTAACTGGAGAGACTCCTTCAGAACCTGGCCACACATGTGCCTGTGACCAGCTCTGAGCCTGTCTTAGGTCTCAGAACTGCCCCCTGGCCAGCCCTGGGCATGGCCCCTTCAGTCTTTACAACCTCTGGCCAGCTTGTTCTGTTCTTTTGTTGGGCATCCAAGGCTAGTGAAGGATGGCTACAAGCTGCCCCCACTACAACCGCAGTCTAGACCGCAGCCTGTGATTCCTGCTCAGGCCTGCAAGTCCCCATGTGGGTGCACCGAGTGGATAAGAGGTCCCTGCGGCCAAGAGTGCCAGGCTGCTGTTCCCTGTTCCTAAGTCTCCCCATCCCATAGTAGGGAGGCTGCTGCTTGGGCTTTGGGAAGAGCTCCACACCCTGACTGCAGAGACTGAGCTTTGGATCTGTAGCTGGGAAAGGGAGATTCCCTTGTGAGACCAAGTTCATCTGTTTCTTGAGCAGTTTCAAAATTTCCTGTGGTAGAGAGGGGATCTGCCACCAGGTAGCCGTGGGGCTCTTTGTCTTTACGCTCCCTGTGGCTCCATGGGGGGGGGGGGGAAATGATTTCAGGGCCAGGCCAGGGCTGGGAGGGGCAGGTGGGACATGATGGTGGAAAAGCCACCAGCTCCTGGGGTGTGTCTGGCTGGAAATCACCTGTCACCTGTGTTCTGGGCAGTGGGGACAGAGGTTAGTGAGAGACCTCAGCTTGGAGGGCTTGTTGATTGTTTGTTTGTTTTGTCAGACTTGGTATAGTTCTAGACAGTCCTGAGTCTGTAATTCTGGGACTGGGGCCCAGCCAGCCTGGACCAGAGAAGCGGTCCTGAGGCCCCTGTAGTAGAAATGTCCTTTCTTCCTCTCACGGTCACTCATCCTATAAGACGTGAGACACAAGCTGTAGCCAGGATGGGGAAAGGCACCCCTGGGTCACACAGCCAACGAAGATGATGGCAATAGGGCTTGGCACAGCAGGCTTGGGCAGTGGAGGCGCCCAGAGCTCCCCGAGGGGAGGATCTTAGCATATGTCCATCTAGAAGCCCAGGGACTACTTGGTATCGGCATAAACCTGGGGTCCACAGTCAAGGTACAAAAGCAGGGGCATCGCCAAGCCTCCAGCTCTGTCCAGTCTCCTGGAATCCAGAGGAGCGGGGCTGGGGGCAGCTCAGGAGCCCTTCCTGCCTTATGGGGTTTAGGTTCTAGGCTGTCAACCTAGAGCCTCTTTAGGACCTTGGTGCCAGCTTGGGGAGTTTCTTTTGCCTTACTATTGGGCTTAATAGCTCATGTCTCTTCGGCTTCCCCAGCAGCACCTGCGCAGGAGACAGATACTGTAAACTCAACCCTGAACTGAGTGCTCTAGCAGGTCCCAAGGTGCCCCCCAGAAAGCTGAAGTCCAACCCCATCCCTCTCAGCTGGATCAAGGCCGATTTGAATGCCTGTCTAGGGTGTGGTCCCGGGAGAGGTGCTGATTTGGCAGTTGGCTTATCCACACATCACCACTTCACACATGCTCACAAAGCTCCAGCTCCCCCAGCTCTCTCCGCCCTCCCTCACTCTGAGTGACAGCATTACCCAAGCCCGGCAGAGCATCCTAGTGTCCGGATCCGAGTGGCGGCCTCACTGCAACCTCTGCCTGCCTCTGCCTCGGCAAGTGGTTTGGAGGGTCCCGCTGTCAGCCAGCACAGGCCCTGAACCTGAGCCTAAGTCGTTCAGTTTCCCAGCTGTGCCCTGGTTCTGCAAAGAGGGACTTTGTGATGACGAATCCAAACCTAACATCAGGATCCAAACAGCCGGTTCTGAGGTTGTGCTGAGTAACTTCCCTCTTGCTAGACCGCAGAGCTGAGCAGAAATCACAGCAGCAGGGATGGGCGCCTGGGACTTTGTACTCCCCCAAAGAAAGTGTTTTTCCTTTTCTCTGGTTTTGGGAAGTCACTCATGTATAGCTCATTTTAGGAGAGGGATTCTGGGTGCACCCCCTTTGCAGTACTGTGTGGTCAGCAGTTTCAAGAAGAGAACATGTGGCTTCTCCAAGAGTTCCTTCTCCGAGCCTGTCACTCACAGCTAGGAGCTCGGTCTGCCCTCCAGGGTACAGCCTGTAGCTTCTCTTTGGCCCTAAAGGTGTCCTCAGTGGAGGTCAGTGGAGGACTGCCTTCTCTGCCTGGGACAACAGGATGGAGGCAGGAAGGGCCTCTTCACACCTTCCACCCCCACCAGCATGACACCCTCAAGTGATGCCCTCACCCACTCCGCCCCGCCCCACCTCTGCCCAGACTCGGGTCTCTACACAGTGCCGCTTTAAAGCACTCACTGAAGCCAAGTGTGGTAACTCACACTTACAACAGGTGGACATGGAGGTAGGAGGGGCGGAAAGTCAAAGCCAGCCTGGGGCTACATGAGACATATATGAAAGCTTTAAGAAATAAATTTACCGGGTGGTGGTGGTGGTATATGTATTTAATCCTAGCAGTCAGGAGACAGAGGCAGGTGGATCTCTGAGTTCAAAGCCCTGCCTGGTCTTCAGAGCGAGGTCTAAGACAGTCAAGGCTACCTAAAGAAACCCTGTCTCAAAACAAACAAATGAGCGAACAATAAACAAGTAACCTTTAAAACAACAAGTAACTCATTAGCTGGGTCCTGGGGCCGCACCCAGCTCTGCTCACCCAAGCTTAGCTGGCTGTTGTCAGCAGCTCCCCATCTCTTGCTGCTGTGCAGGTCGCACGTGGTCATTGCTCTTTTTCATCCCAGCCTTGGTTCTGTTGCCCCTTCAACCAGACACTGACTCTGGCCAACTCTCTTACAACCTTCAGGTTCAAGTCGTGGGAGTAGTTTCAGTAGTCAGCATGGCACAGCTGGGACTCACCTGGGAAGGGGGTCTCAGTGAAGGATTGCCTAGGTCAGGCTGGCCTGTGTGTGTCTGTGGATGCCTAGGTCAGGCTGGCCTGTGTGTGTCTGTGGATGCCTAGGTCAGGCTGGCCTGTGTGTGTTTGTGGATGCCTAGGTCAGGCTGGCCTGTGTGTGTTTGTGGATGCCTAGATCAGGTTCGCCTGAGTGTGTTTGTGGAAGATGATGTGGATTATGTCAGTTGACATGTGAAGGCCCAGCCACTGTGGGTGGCACCATTTCCTACACAGGGTTTCTGAGCACTAAGACATTGGCTGTGGCTCTCCTATGCTTATAAGATTGTGGATGTGAGCCCGGCGATGGTGGCGCACACCTTTAATCCCAGCACTGGGGAGGCAGAAGCAGGTGGATCTGTGAGTTCAAGGCCAGCCTCAAACTAGTTCCAGGACAGCTAGGGTGTTACACAGAAAAATCCTGTCTCAAAAAAAGGACTGTGGCTATGGTATCACTGGTTGTTTTAAGTTCCTGTTGCCTCGACTTCTCTGCAATTATGGACTATAACCTGAAATTCTGATCTGAAATACTCCTCTAAGTATTTTATCAGGGTATTTTATTAACAGAAATAAAATTGAACATCCTGGGTCCTGTTCTGCCAGCTGCCCCCGCTGCCTGTCATTGCCTAGACTCTGGGTCCCTTTCTGCAGGTGAGGCCTTGGGCCATGACAGGCATCAGGGCTGCCCAGTATAAACATATCAGGCCAGACCCTCTGCTTAGGGCATGGCTGGTGCTTGGCTGGAAGCTTGAGCCTTGTCTTAGTGTGATAGACTGAAGATGAAGTCACTGTATTCTCCCCACCCCCAGGCGGTGTGGGCTTGACTGTCCTGGAACTCCCTCTGCAGACCAAACTGGTCTCCAACTCAAAAAGATTCACCTGCCTCTACGTCCTGAGTGCTGGGGCTAAAGGCGTGCACCATGACACACAGTGAAGTCACTGTTTTCTTGCAAACAGCGTGAGGCTTATTGTGTGTCTATCTGGACTAAAGAGGCAAGAAGGAATTCTATGCAATGAATGTATACCAGGCCCGGCTTCACATCCTGTCCCTGTACCAGGTTGGCAAAGGGCTACCTCACCTTCATCTCCTCACCTTAGATGGAAATGACTCTCCCATCGGAAGATAAAGTCCTGAAGACTTTCAGCCATGGACATGGAGACAGGATGTGGCATTAGCAACTCCTCATAGGGAGGTTTCTGAAGACCTTCCCCGGCCTCATTCCCACCGAACAGAGGGGAAATTGTGGTCTTGCTGTAGCCAGTATGGACTCAGGGCTAGACCAGGGTCTGGGCCCCTTCCTCACTGTGTATTCTGCCTACGGCCCAGGTGCGGTCTAAACGCTGTGACGTGAAGACCAAGTTTGTCACACACTCGCCCTGCACCGCGTGCGCAGCTGTCAGGAAGCGGTTGTGTCCCTTAGGCTGGTTTCGGAACTTCCCAGAGAAGATACTCCTGGACTGTCGGTATGGGCACACCGCTCCCTTCCCACTTTCAGAAGGGTGGCAGGGGACCCAGAGGAGCCTCACTGACCTCCAGGTGGGGGCGAGACAAAGTATCATTAACCCGCACACCTGTGGGCTCGGCCATGGGCCAGATGGAGAGGCCAGAGGTGTGTGGATATGATCCCTGAAGCTCAGTGTGAGGATGGTGGAAGTATGCATCACCTCACCACCGGCCTCCTCTTTCTCCTAGCTATGAGGTGCAGCTGGGGGGCTCTCTGGTCTCCTTAAGTGGCTGTAGCCAGGAGTGCTGGAAGGAAGTGGTGCAGAAGGCCTGCTGCCCCGGCTATTGGGGTTCCCAGTGTTATGGTATGGAAGAGACAGCCCGCCCGCTCCGCCCCCTCTCTGCCCCAGCCCCACCTTCTCGTCTGAGAAGAACCTATACTGGCCTCAGCCTGGTGACCACTCATTGGAAGCCACCCTAGCTCCCTAGCACTAGCTGTCCAGGGGTTGGAACCGGAAGAAGAGGTAAGGGAAATATTCTCAGAGAAAAACTGAGTTCTTGGGGCCCACAGAGTGCCCTGGAGGTGCCGAGACCCCGTGTAATGGCCATGGGACCTGCCTGGATGGCATAGCTGGAAATGGGACCTGTGTGTGTCAGGTAAGGGTTGAACAGGGACAAGGTGGGCATGTTGGGGAAACCCTACTGACTTTGTGCATTCACAGGAAAACTTCAGCGGCTCAGCCTGCCAGGAGTGCCGAGACCCAGGCAGATTTGGGCCTGACTGCCAATCAGGTAAACTTGCAGGGCCTCCTGGTAAGGCCAGTCCTGCCTGCCTTTAACCCCTCTGAACTCCTCAGTCTTGCCTTTCCCTCCTTGAATGCTTGCTTGCCTTGCTTCCTTGTGCCCTGAGGCTCTTTGTCATCTCAGAAGCCTCTTCCAGGAAGCCCTTTATGATGTCCACCCCCCCTTTCACCTGGCTCTCTCTGGGCTTCCCCCTTTCCCTGCGATCCTGTACCACGGCTCTGCATTCCCAAGATTATTCCTACATTCCAAATACACAATTGGAGAGGAAGTGATGTTCTCTTGTGTCTCTCTCAGTTTGCAGCTGTGTACATGGCTTGTGCAACGATGGGCCACGGGGGAATGGGAAATGCCTGTGCTTTGCTGGATATACTGGCACCCGCTGTGACCAAGGTGAGCAGCGCTGTCTGAGAGGGACAGTAGGTTCTTTGTGGCCAAAGCAGGGGAGGACAACTGGGTGCCAGATAGTGTCTGAGTAGAAGCAGGACCTCGGCCTGCAGCCTGTTGGAGGTCTGGGAGTGTGTCATCTCAGCTTCCAGTGTCTGGAAGTTCAGGGAGGTGGGGCAGCTGCCTGGAGTCACACAGCAAGCGGAGCATGGCGCTTTGTGAGCCCTTCCTCCCCAACCTGAGGTTGAGCCTCCACGGTGACTTCTCCTCTCAGAGGTTCCAGTCTGCCAGGGCCTGAGATGCCCCCAGAATTCCCAGTGCTCTGCAGAAGCACCCACCTGCAAGTGCCTGCCGGGATACACTCAGCAGGGCAGCGTTTGTCTTGGTAAGCCTGTGATCTGGAGGCAGGGGACTTGGAGAGCTGAGTGGGTGGGAGGCACTGGGAAGGAAACCTTTTGTACCAGACCGTGCAGTCTGGCCACTCACGCACAAAAAACCAAACTAAACCAAACAAACAAAACAAAACCTGTCCCTAAGAGGCAGAAGGCCTGGGGCTCCTCTGATGGAAACCATGATGAGAAGGCTCCTGGAATTCAACTCACTCAAGCTTTCTCTGCCCTGGCAGCTCGTGACCCTTGTAAGCTGTCCCCTTGCTCCCCACTGGCCCGATGTTCAGTGAATCCCAAGGGGCAGGCTCAGTGTCACTGCCCAGAGAATTACCACGGTGATGGCAAAGTGTGTCTGCCCCTGGACCCATGCATCACCAACTTTGGTGGTTGCCCCAGCAACTCTACCCTCTGTCTGTACAAGGATCCAGGCAAGGTGAGCTAGGACACCTGCTTTTCCACTCGGAGCAAGTCACCCCAGATGCCCCACTTTTAAGATGCGGGGAGAATGCCAACCCTAGTCTTTGAGGATGGGTGGCAGGGCTGTGTGAGGGAGACACATGCAAGCAGTTTCCCTGAATTCTGACTGGTGGATGCTCCACCCCTTTCTGGCCCAGGCCGTCTGCATATGCCAGCCAGGTTTGATGAGTCTTAACAACGATGCTTCTACGGGATGCTATGCCTTCTGCAAACCACATTCCTGTGACAAATCGGCCACCTGTCAGGTGACCGCTGATCAAAAGACCACCAGGTGGGCACAGGGATCAAGTGGGAATGGGCATGGCGCAGGGAGGGTGGAGTGGGTAGTGTACTCAGCTGTATTCCTCCATTCGAGGCCCGGCAAGGAGGGCTGGGGAGGACCAGGGGGATGGCCCGTCATGTCTCTGACCAGTCTCTCTGGGTCTCCAGATGTGTGTGCAGGGATGGTGAGGTGGGTGACGGCCGTGCCTGCTACGGACACCTGCTCCATGAGGTTCAGAGGGCCAATCAGATAGGCCTGATGCTTGCGCGGTTGAAACTGGCCATTGCCATGCTGGGTATGTGTCCCCCAGCCTACTTGTGACAATACCCTAGTCCCACAGAGCTGGGAGGGGGGGCCAGCCTCTGCACAGACTCTTGTTTCTTTGCCCCAGAACTGGGTGAAGCCAGGATAGCGGTGGGAACTGGTCCCAGCACTAGTGTCTCTTCCCACGCTAGGCATCTAGACCCACCCCTCTGGAGCTCCCCGTGTTTATTCGGACATGACCTTTCTCCCCCTTACAGAGCAGGGCTGCCAGGAGATCCTTACCACATCGGGTCCATTCACTGTACTGGTGCCGTCCTTCTTCGTCTCTTCTGTCCCCTCCAGGACCATGAATGTGAGCTCCTTTTCCCCTGAGAGCAGGCCAAGGCCTCCCTGTACATGATGCTCTGAAAACAGAGACCTGCAAGGCCTCTCCTCTCTGTGACTCAGGCAGGGGGAGTTGCAGAGGGCTGGCCTGTCTGGGCTAACCCAACACTCCGTCCCTGTGTACCTGCAGGTGACCCTCGCCCAGCAGCTCTGCAAACAGCACATTATTGCAGGGGAGCACATCCTGGAGGATGTAGGGCCCTCGAATACCCGCAAGTGGTGGACGCTTGCTGGCCAGGAGATCACCATCAACTTCAACCATCTGGTATGACAGGGACCTCCAGGGGAGTGGCAGGTGGATGACAGAGCTGGGACAAATGTGCGGAGGTGGGAAGGAGCTGCAGGACAGAGGGCTGGCATAGGGGACATGGTCCTGTGTCTGTCTCATCAGAGATACACCTATAAGTATGAAGACCAACCTCAACAGACGTTCACCATCCAAAAGGCCAACTATGTAGCAGCCAACGGGGTCTTCCACACGGTCACTGCCCTACGGAGGCAGCTTCCCCCTCCACTCCCAGGGGACCCCAAGGTGAGCCAGCAAGCTCTTCTCCACCCTGTGCCATAGGGGATGGTGTTTAAATCCAGGCATGAGGCTGCTCTGGCTTGTGGAAGCATGGCTCCTCCTCCTCCTGAGGCTGAAGTAGCCTCATCCTGCCCTTATACCTGCAGAAAACTGTCAGCGAGATCCTGGCTTCCACGGAGGCTTTCACGCGGTTTGAAACGATCCTGGAGGTGAGCTTGGGGAAAGCAGCTCTCCCTAGCTGGGCTTCCAGACCAAAACAGCTCACTGCCCCAGATTATGTGCACTCATCTTCCTAGAGCCTGTCCCCTCACAATCCCGGGGCTTTATGGACCAATGCATCGCTCATGTCTCCCTTGAGCAGTGGGAGCTCCCTCCTGTCTGACAGTGGCAGGAGCCAGGAGCTCTGAGGCCAGGATCTAGCCAAACTTTTCTTCTGCTGTCATAGAACTGTGGACTTCCATCCATCTTGGATGGGCCCGGGCCCTTCACAGTTTTTGCCCCGAGCAATGACGCTGTAGACAGCCTGCGAGATGGCCGACTGATCTACCTTTTTACATCAGTAAGCTCTAAGGGGAGACGGGCTATGGGCTGTGGTTGCTAGACCCCCCACTCCACCCCCACCCCCATCAACCTCAAGCAATCGATTCCCCCCCTCAGGGCCTTTCCAAACTTCAGGAGCTGGTACGGTACCACATCTACAACCATGGCCAGGTACTTCCTTCACAGTGTCCCCCGTTTCAGGGGCTACTGCAGATTTTGATCTCTCTGGGGGTTCAGTGTCCTCATCCTCCCTTCTCCATTTCTGGGGACTCAGCGTCACTGTGCATCACCTGTACAAGGTGTGGCCAGTATCCAATCTGAAACCACTCACTGTCTTCCTGCCCCAGCTGACGGTGGAGAAGCTCATCTCTAAGGGACGTGTCCTCACCATGGCCAACCAGGTCCTGACTGTGAATATCTCTGAGGAGGTGAGATCTGTGAACAGGTGCACACATGGATCAGAAGGCTGCAGGCCTTGTTCATGCCTGACAGCATGCTCCAAATACCGTAGTGGGCAGGACACTTGACAAGGTCCCAGCTGGGCTAGGAGAATAGACATAGGTCCCCCAAGTATGAAGTAAAGCTGCAGCAGACAAAAAACAGAGCAGCAAAGGCCGGCTGGGGATGGCATATGGGGTCTGTGTTGCAGGGGCGCATCCTGCTGGGACCTGAGGGCATCCCTGTGCGAAGAGTGGATGTGCTGGCTGCCAACGGTGTGATCCACATGCTGGAAGGCATCCTGCTGCCCCCCACCATCCTGCCTATCCTACCCCAGCACTGTGATGAAGAGCAACACCAGATTGTGCCAGTGAGTCCTGCCTTGAACCCAGGCTTCACCCTGTACCCAGATCCCTGCCCCTAGCACACGGACAGGAGAGAACGCTGTTGGGTTGCCATCATGGGATATTTGAGACTGGCTTATTTTGGCTCACGGTTCTGAATGCATGGTACAGTGACAGTTCAGCTCTTGCTGAGGGAGGGCCTTGTGGCACAAGGGCGGTTGGACATAGGTGAAGAGATCAGAGCGACAAGCATCCGACTCATTCCATCAGCTGCTGTGGTGATAAGCCTACCCTGCATGAGGGGAGCCTGGTGGCCCACCTGCCTCTACAGGCTTCCTCCCAACACCTTTCCTGGCCTTTCTACAGTTGGCTCTTTCTCCTTCTTCAGCTCTTTCCTTGATGTCTCTGACCCTTTCTCTCTGCCCTGCGCTGTTCTTCCCAGGGTACTTGTGTGGACTGCCAAGCCTTGAATGCCAGTGTATGCCCCCCAAACAGCGTGAAAATGGTGAGCACCCCTAGCCTTGCCCTCGGGGATCCCTTTTTGCCAGTATCCCAATCGTATGTCAGTTGCAGTGGGGAGTAGAGGCAGGGAGGCCAGACTATACCTGGAGGCTCAGTATGTCCTAAACCCACCTATTCTGCTGACTGACCTCATATGGTGTGTTCTAGGATATCTTTCCCAAGGAGTGTGTTTATACCCATGACCCAACTGGACTCAACATGCTGAAGAAGGGCTGTGCCCACTACTGCAACCAGACCATCACAGTGAGCCTGGGCAGGCCTGCACTCTCGGGGGACCCTGGCCACTTCCTCATTGTTTGGGGGATTCCCAAGTTGGGTTGAGAGGGGGGCTTCCCTTCCCAGGCATTCTTTTTGTTTAGTTTGGAAGGGTTTTTGTTGCTTTTTTTGTTTGCTTGTTTGTTCGTCTTTGTGTCCATGGTAGGACTAGAACCCAAAGCCTCACATACTAGGCAAGTGCTTTGCCGCTGAACTACGCCCCACATCCTAATGGTTAAAGAGGTGCCACTGGGGGATTCCTATCCATCCCTGTGCTCTCGAGATGAGGCCAGCAAGCAGAAGCATCCTATGTGGGATCTGGTATGGCCTGGATGCTCACACACGCTCTGTCTCTTGCAGAAACGTGGCTGCTGCAAAGGATTCTTTGGGCCTGACTGCACACAATGTCCTGGGGGCTTCTCCAACCCCTGCTATGGCAAAGGCAATGTGAGTCCCCACCCTGGTAGGTGTCATGAGGCTGATACCTTCCCTGGCTGGCAGTGTCAGAACCAGGCCTGACTCTCTCTTGTCTCGCCTTCCCCACTTTAAGTAGTTGATGTTGGACCAAACTGTTTTGCTAGAAATTATTGCTCCCGGGTCTAGAGAGATGGCTCCGTGGGGAGAGCACATGCTACCCTTGCAGAGGACTTGATTTGGTTATCAATACCCATGTTAGGTGGCTCATGACCACCTGATAATCCAGTGCTTCTGGCCTCCACCGGTTTCTGTACTCAGGTGCACACACACGCACACAATTATTTTCTGAGATAGGATTTCTACATAGCCCTGGCAGTCCTGGAACTCTTTCTATATCCCAGGCTGGCCTGGAACCCACAGAACCTGCCTTTGCCTCCCGAGTGCTGGAATTAAAGGTGTACGCCACCACGCCCAAATGCCAGTATTCTTTAGTATTCTGCTTTTGACACTTAGAGACGTCAGTGCTGCACTGAGTGTTTAGTGCCTGCACAGAAGAACTCAGGAGTTATTGTCTGAGCTACACATAAAACGTCCAGGGCCACTGGGTGGTGGTGACGCACGCCTTTAATCCCAGCACTTGGGAGGCAGAAGCAGGCGGATCTCTGTGAGTTCGAGTCCAGCCTGGTCTACAAGAGCTAGTTCCAGGACAGGCTCCAAAGCCACAGAGAAACCCTGTCTCGAAAAACCAAACCAAACAAAACAAAAGGTAGTGTGCCTTCAGTAGCTATCTGGCAGCTTGGCAGCTTAAGTGATTTTGGAGGTCTCTTACAGGGTGAAGTCTCAGGGAACAGGGGTTCAGAGCCCACCAGGAAGGGAGGTTCAGGGGGTCAGGGGGAGGGCCTGTGGTGACCATGTCCTTGACTGACCCATTTTGTGCCTGCCATCTGCCAGTGCAGCGATGGCGTCCAGGGCAATGGAGCCTGCCTCTGCTTTCCAGACTACAAGGGTATTGCCTGCCATGTCTGCTCCAACCCAAACAAGCACGGCGAGCACTGCCAGGAGGGTGAGTGACCGGGCCCAGGCCACCTCCCAGAGATAGAAGCTCTTAATGGAACGAAGGTGACTAAGGGCTCCCAAGGAGGAAGAGGGCCCTCAGCGGAATGCTGGCCCAGGGAGGGAGTAGTACCAGCTGGAGGACAGTCATAGATATTGCCTTTTTCACCAAAAGAAAACATGCCTTAAAGCAAGCACGTTTTAAACAAGACTGTCTCATAGTGGGATTGGACACAGAGTAGTTAGAATGATGTGACTAAAAATTCAAAGCTGGGCTATGGTGGCACCTACTTTCACTTCCAGCACTCTGGAGGCAGAGGCAGATGGATCTCTGAGTTCAAGGCCAGCCTGGTCTACAGAGTGAGTTCTAGGACAGCCAGAGAGCTACACAGAAAAACCCTGTCTTGAAAAAAAAAATGCCAGGTGGTGGCGGCGCACGCCTTTAATCCCAGCAGTCGGGAGGCAGAGGCAGGCAGATCTCTGTAAGTTCGGGGCCAGCCTGGCCTACAAGAGCTAGTTCCAGGACAGGCTCCAAAGCTACAGAGAGACCCTGTCTTGAAAAATCCCCCCCCCCCAAAAAGAAAAAACAAAAACAGTGACTGGAGAGATGGCTCAGTGGTTAAGAGCATTGCCTGTTCTTCCAAAGGTCCTGAGTTCAATTCCCAGCAACCAAATGGTGGCTCATAACCATCTGTAATGAGGTCTGGTGCCCCCTTCTGGCCTTTAGGCATACAAACAGACAGAATAATGTATACATAATAAATAAATAATATTTAAAAAAAGAAAAAACAAAAACAAAAAAATGGCCTCCTTCATAGTTTGCTTATCTGCTCTTCGAGTTTGAATGAGCTATGATTTAGGGACCCTAATAGAGGGTCAAATAACAAAGTCAAGTCTCTTAGCCACTCCATTCCCCAGCCCCTTTGCAAAACCAATCTTGGCTGGCATCAAGTTCTACTTCCTGTCCAATTTTTCTGTTCCCACTTCTTCCCCATAGACTGTGGTTGTGTCCACGGTCTGTGTGACAACCGTCCTGGCAGCGGAGGAGTGTGCCAGAGCGGCACATGTTCCCCTGGCTTCCAAGGCCGCTTCTGCAATGAGTCCATGGGACACTGCAGTCCCGGAGGGCTGGCTCAGCTCTGCCACCAGCATGCTCGCTGCGTCAGTCAGGAGGGGAAGGCCAGGTGAGGACTCTGCCTTCCTCTGTGTCCTGCCATAATGCTCCAGCCTCTTCCCCAAGCTCAAGTGGGCCTCTCCTCTCTATCCCAGGTGTATCTGCCTCGATGGTTTTGAAGGTGATGGCTTCTCCTGCACACGCAGCAATCCCTGCTCACACCCAGACCGTGGTGGCTGCTCAGAGAACGTCAGTTCCTCTCTTTACCCCTTTCTTAGTGTTCTGACCCAGACGCAGGATGGGGCTCCTTGGCCTCCACCCGTGGCCCTGTACCCGGAGTCACTTATTCATAACCCACACAGGCTGAATGTATCCCTGGAGACCTGGGCACCCACCGCTGCATTTGCCACAAAGGCTGGAGTGGGGATGGCCGCATGTGTGTGGCCATTGATGAATGTGGGCTGGACACTCGAGGTGGCTGTCATGTGGATGCTCTCTGCAGCTACGTGGGCCCTGGACAGGTGAGGAGCAGAAGGACAGCTGGGGACTAGCCCCCACCCACTCTGACTTCAGGAACATCTACTCCGAGCTCAGAGTCTGGACCCACAGGTGCAGACGAAGTCCTGCACCCTGATACTGGTCACTCGTCTGTTCCCTGCTCCATATGTGTTATAGGGCAAGCTCTCTCCTAGACTGGGGAATATGATACCAAGCAAGGCAAGAGGAAACCTGCCTCTAGAGGTCCCACACTTCTAGAATAATCTACAGTAATCTATCTCTGGAACTTCACAGTCTAGGCTCAAATTACTTGTTGTGGGATCTTAAAGCATTTTTGAGGTTCATGAACCCGAGTTCTGGCAAGTGTTCAAAAATATCTAATATGAGTCGGGTGGTGGTGGTGCACGCCTTTAATCCCAGCACTTGGGAGGCAGAGGCAGGCGGATCTCTGTGAGTTCGAGGCCAGCCTGGTCTACAAGAGCTAGTTCCAGGACAGGCTCCAAAACCACAGAGAAACCCTGTCTCGAAAAACAAAAAACAAAAAACAGCAAAAAAAATATCTAATATGGAGTCAGGTGATGGTTGTGGCCTTTAATCCCAGTACTCGGGAGGCAAAGGCAGGTGGATCTCTGTAAATTCGAGGCCAGCCTGGTTTACACGAGCTAGTTCCAGGACAGGTTCCAAAAGTATAGAGAAATCCTGCCTTGCAAAACCAAAATAAATAAATAAATGAAGGAAGGAAGGAAGGAAGGAAGGAAAAAAGAAAGAAAGAAAGAAAGAAAGAAAGAAAGAAAGAAAGAAAGAAAGAAAGAAAGAAAGAAAATTAAAAAAAATCTAGCATGGACCGGGCACAGTGGTGCACGCCTTTAATCCCAGCAGAGGGAAGCAGACCTTTGTGAGTTTGAGGCCAGCTTGGTGTGCATAGAGAATCTCAGAACAGTCAGGGCTACATAACAGACCCTGTTTCAAAATAAAACAAAAGAATATCTAAGGTGGGGGCAGAGAGCTGGCTCCATGGTTAAGAGCACTGTGGCTCTCGCAGAGGACTGGGTTAGGTTCCTCGCATCCGTACGGCAGTTAACAACTGTGTAGCTCCAGTTCCAGAGGATCTGATGCCTTCCTCTGGCCTCTGCAGGCACTACATGCATGCAGTGCACAGACACAATGCAGGCAAAACTCCCATATAAATTAAGCACAAATAAACCTGGGTTGAAGAGAAGGCTCAGTGGTTAAGAGTTCTGGCTGCTCTTACTAAGAACCCAGGTGATTCCCAGCACCCACAAAAAGCAGTTCACAATTGTCTGTAACTCTGGTCACCGGGGATTCAGTGCCCTTTCTGGGCCTCCACAGGTACCAGACACGCACATGGTGTACACATACATGTAGGCAAAATATCCATGCATGTAAAATAATTTTACATACATAAATATTTTTTAAAGAATATCTACTGCATTAGCAGGAAGGTTAGGTTGGCTGGCTCAGAGTCAGCCCCTTCACGGCCCTGTTCTTTCAATTCTGTGGTGGCCTCCGGGTCAGCAGTCTGTAGAGTATTGTCAATACAAAAATCAGACTGAAATAAGGGGTAAAGCCCTGAATTCCATCCAGAGCCTTGAACTCTGTAGGAGCTTGGGAGCACTCAGGAGGCAGAAGCAGGGATCTCACATTCAAGACCAGGCTGGATTACATAACCAGACCCTGTGAAAGGAAGAAAGGAAAGAAAGATTAAAAAAACTCAGAACTGGGGTTTTGAACGCTTAGATATAGATGCCCCCCACCCACAACAGTTGCTATCAGGGAAGAGGGTCTTACTTGTGCTTACTTGCAGTGTAGACAAGCCCAAAGGCCTGTCCATTAGGGGAAGAGACCAGAACAGTTGACTGGGTGACAGGGAAGGAGGTGGGATCCCAGTGCCCTTCCAGGGGCTGGTCTTGGCCAATCCCTGCCCACTTGCCACAAGACACTGACCTCAAGCCAATGACCTTGAAAGGTTCTGAGTCTAGGGTGGTGTTGAGTCTCCACAGAAGCATCCAGCCAGTACCATCTCTTGATCAGTCTTAACCCCGAGAGCTGATTTCTCCTTGGGGTTCCAGAGCACAGATCCCCAAGGACAAGACAGCAAGAGCTCGCCTGGGGTGTGGGCCGATCTCCTTGGGATCAGAGGAGGAGATGGGGTCCGTGGTGTGGGATAAAATTCTGTTACTTCCTCCCCAGAGTCGATGCACATGCAAGCTGGGCTTTGCTGGAGACGGCTACCAGTGCAGCCCCATCGACCCCTGCCGGGTGGGCAACGGTGGCTGCCATGGCCTGGTAAGAGGGGACAAGGGCTTTGAGGCCCTGGGGAGGCTCTCTGGGGAGGGCTGGTTGCAGCGGGGCATGTCTGTCCTTAGCACTTGTATCTCCCTAAATTCCAAACCATGACACCACTCCCTCATTCTATCACAGGACAAAGCCCTTGTGCTATGTTATTAAGGCCTTGGACCCTCCTAGAGCCTCTCAACCTGCCCAGCTCCTCTCACTGCCCCATGCCACCCCGTTCCTTGTTCCTCTGGCCCCGCCTAGTTCCTTGCTGTCCCTTGACTTTCATACCCCACAGTATCTGCCTTTCCCAGACACTCCTCAGGCCTTGCCCCTCCTGCTTTCAAAAGCTCAGGCTCCTGAGGTCAGGGTTACCTTTGTGGCCATATAGCGCTGGCTCCCCGAGTCTCTACTGGTGGGATGATCCCACATCGAGTGCTCTGTGGTACTGGAGCAGGGCTACTGAAAGGGCTTTGTGAACACAGGCAGGATAATTTAGTGGCTGCACAGGTAAAGGGTGGGGAATGGGTGATAACGGAAGGAGAAAAAGACGAGAGTAGATGGTATCCAGCTTGGTGTTTGGATGATGGATGGATGGAGGCCACTAACTGTCTGTTCCTCACCTCTACCAGGCTACTTGCCAGGCAGTTGGGGGAGGTCAGCGGGTTTGTACATGCCCCCCTCATTTTGGTGGTGATGGCTTCAGTTGCTATGGAGACATCTTCCAGGTACGTGGTGCACAGATTTGTTCTCTCCCTGTGTCTGTGCCATCCTCCCATGTCCCCATGGAGAAGGGGATGCTTGGGGACTTGAATTTGTTCTTGGGTCTATGACCTCAGCTTTTTTCCCCCTGCTCCTTAGGAACTGGAGGCAAATGCTCACTTCTCTGCCTTCTCCCAGTGGTTCAAGGTAGAGACAGGGTTGGGCTCATGTCTCTAAGGCCTTCTTGGATTCAGGAATGCTACCTAGAACTTCCAAGAGTCACCTTCATCTCCCTGTTCCCACTCACTGTGTGCAGAATTCAAGTGTCACTCTTCCTGCTGGCAGCAGAGTCACCGCCCTGGTACCTTCTGAAGCTGCCATCCGTAGGCTGAGCCGTGAGGACCAGGCCTTCTGGCTGCAGCCAAAGATGCTGCCAGAATTGGTCAGGTGGGACAGCTGGGAAGGGCCTGGGCCATGGAAGGGATTCCGGGTGAGACCCTGGACCCTTCCTAGACAGGATGGAGAGGATTCAGTTCTTTGTTTACCATGTATCTACAAAAAAGGGGAGAGCCCAGGCTTAAGGTTCAGTGTCCCCCAACTGTTCCCCATAGGGCCCATTTTCTCCAGGGTGCCTTCTCAGAGGAGGAGTTGGCCCGGTTAAGTGGACAACAAGTAGCCACACTGAGCCCCAAGATACATTGGCAGATACACAACATCAGCGGGGTAAGAGCTGAACGCTGGGCATGTCCCACAGTGGCTTTCTCCCAATACCTAGGCTCCCAGGAAAAAAAGGTTGGGGTTGCCCAGGGCTGATTCAGAGACTACGCACGGGACACATAGTTGTCTCATTAGAAGTAGTGTGTGCCAGCGCATGTAACCCTGCCCCTCTTTATGTGGGTACTAGTGATGGTCTATGCACCTACCTGGTAGAACCTGAGGCCTGGTAGAGCCCGGTGGGGTGTCTCTTACACCATGTATCAGTGACCAACTAGAGTAAGCTCTGTCTGCTGCCTTCCAGAAAGTCTGGGTGCAGAATGTCAGTGTGGACGTACCCGACCTCCTAGCTACCAATGGCATCCTACACATTATCAGCCAGGTATGGCAGGAGAAGGGAGCGTGGGGAACCTCCTGGGCCACGCTGGACGGACTTATAGCCCCTCCTGCTCTATACCAGGTCTTGTTACCTCCAAGAGGTGATGTGCAGACTGGGCCAGGGTTGCTGCAGCAGCTAGATAGGGTGCCTGCCTTCCACCTCTTCAGGGAGCAGCTGAAGGTAAAGGGGGCTCATTCAAGGGGAGTGAGTTCCCAGGAGGCTGCAGGGGTCTGGCTGGCTCCCCGCATCAGGACTGAGGGCTGCCGTACTCATCCTTGCTCCCTGTCTCTATTCCTAGCATCACAAACTGGTGGCCCAAATTGAGGCTGCCAAAGCCTACACCATCTTTGTGCCCACAAATCACTCTCTGGAGACCCAGGGCAACAGCAGTATCCTGGTGAGGCCTTGGGGATGGGCAGGATGATGGCATGATGCTCAGGACCCTTGAGAGTCTTGGAAACCCTGAAGTGACTCCTCCCTGGCAGGACATAGACATAGTCCGGCATCACGTGATCCTTGGGGAGGCACTCTCCGTGGAGGTCCTGCGGAAAGGAGGACACCGGAATTCGCTTCTGGGTCCCGCCCACTGGCTGGTCTTCTACAATCACAGCGGCCAGGTTTGAAGGGCAGGGATTAGGAGACTCTTCCCCCAGGAAGTCTTAGGACCTGCCTTTGAAGTTTTCCCACCAAGGAGACCCTAGCCTCTGGTCTAGAAAGACTGCCCTTCCATTCTTGGAGCTACCCCCAGTCCTGGAGTGTGTTCTTATCTTGTTGCTTCTAAGAGGGAGGCTAGTGGGAGTGGGTAGGCAGACCCAACCTGCTGTCTTCCGTTGCAGCCCGAGGTGAACCACATGCCACTGGAGGGGCCCTTTCTGGAGGCTCCTGGCTGCTCCCTCTTTGGTTTGGCAGGGATCTTGACAGTGGGGTCCAGCCGCTGCCTACACAGCCACGCAGAAGCTCTTCGGGTAAGAAGCTGGCGCCAGAGGGATGTTAAAGATAAGCAGCTGCAGGGGCTGGAGAGGTGGCTCAGCAGTTAAGAACACTGGCTGATCTTCTAGAGGTCCTGAGTTCAATTCCCAGCAGCCACATGGTGGCTCACAACCATCTATAATAGGATCTGATGCCCTCTTCTGGCCTGCAGAACAGTCATACATAAAATATACATAAATAAATTTAAAAAAAAAAGATCTGCAGCTGGGAGTGGTGACATACACCTTTAATCCCAGAACTCTAGGAGCTGAGGCAGGCAGATCCTTTCTTAAACATCAGGCCAGTCAGGGCTACATAGTGAGACCTTGTTTCAAAAACAAAAGTGAAACCCACAAGCAGCAGCTGCGGCTTGGTCTGAGTAGCAGGAACACTTGGCTAGTCTGTCCTGGACCAACTGATACCTTGCCCTTCTTCTCCAGGAGAAATGCATAAACTGTACCCGGAAATTCCGCTGCACTCAAGGCTTCCAGCTGCAGGTGATGCTGGGCTCAGTACAACCCCGTACTTACTTCCATGTCCTCACTAAAGTCCTAGGTTCAGCCCTGCTGGGAACTGGCCCACGATGGGCAGGGGCAACTCCCGGTTAAGGCTGAACCACAGCCCTGGTCTGCTCAGGGGAGCTTCATTGTCTCCCTAGTCCTGATCCCTCTGCCGTCCCCTCATCAGGCCCGTCTGTCTTGGCCTCTACCTCTCCCCTCTACTACCCTCATGCTTGTCAGTGGACTTCCAGCACAGTTATTTATCTCCCTCCAACCACCCTGTCTCTTCCCAAGCCGGCAGGTGACCCTTCCTGTGTGTCTCCAATTCTAGGACACACCTAGGAAGAGCTGTGTCTACAGATCTGGCTTTTCTTTCTCCCGGGGCTGTTCCTACACGTGTGCCAAGAAGATCCAGGTTTGCTCCGAGGTGTCCCCTGCTAAGGCTTTGCCACTTTGCCCAGGAAGGAGAGCGGAGTAGGCCCAGGGAAAGAGTTCAGACTGAATTTCAAGGACAGAGATGCTGAGCCTCCAACAAAGACAGCAAAGCTAGGGCTGGAGAGATGGCTCAGAGATTAAGAGCACTGACTGCTCTTTCAGAGGTCCTGAGTTCAAGTCCCAGCAACCACATGATAGCGCATAACCATCTGCAATGAGATCTGGTACCTTTTTCTGGAATGCAGGCATGTATGCATACATACATACAGGCATGTATGCAGACCGAACACTGCATATATAATAAATACATTTTTAAAAAAGACAGCAAAGCAAGGGTCTTAGGACTGTCCAAAATCGGAGGGCTACTGTTGTTCCTGTGTTTAACCCCTGGAGAACGGATGTGAGAGATACAGAGTTGAATCCCAGAGCTGGCACCATCAGCCAGCGCAGTACTGAGGCTTTCTTGTTTCTTCTGTGCAGCCCATGGAGTTGTCACTCTCCCTTGTTTGAGTCTACCCCCACCAGGGGAGGGTTGTGGAAGGCAGCCCCCACATCCCCTGAGGGTTTTGGTCTGCCCTCCCTGGGTCTGTGCTTCCATTTTGCTCCGTTTGGTGACCCTGAGATGTAACCATCTCTTCCTGGCTAATGACATCCATCCCGGCCTACCCTGGGCCTCTCTCCTCCCCTTCCCATTCCCCTACCCCTACAGGTACCCGACTGCTGCCCAGGCTTCTTTGGCACACTGTGTGAACCATGCCCAGGGGGTGTAGGTGGAGTATGCTCAGGCCATGGGCAGTGCCAAGACAGGCTCCTGGGCAGCGGGGAATGCCGCTGTCAAGAGGGCTTCCACGGAACAGCCTGTGAGATGTGTGAGCTGGGCCGCTATGGACCCACCTGCTCCGGAGGTGAGGTCTGCAGAGAGTAGGGTGGGGGCCCTTGGGAAAGGGAGCAGACTGGGTACTACACCGTGTACCCAGAGCAAAGTAACTCCTGTCCTTCGTTGTCCCACTTCCAGTATGTGACTGTGACCATGGGCTGTGCCAGGAGGGGCTGCGAGGGAACGGAAGCTGTGTCTGTAATGTTGGTTGGCAGGGTCTCCGCTGTGATCAAAGTAGGTCCCAGGAGGTTAGGGTCAAGTGACAACAGGGGAACAATTCTGCTCCGAATGACCAGAACCTTCTGTCTACTCCTAGAAATCATCAACCCTCAGTGTCCCAAGAAGTGTGATCCCAATGCCAAGTGAGTGAGCCCAGCCTGTGGTGGGGTGACTGTGGGCAGGACAGGGCAGACAGGCTAAGTGGCTGCCATCCCTCCCAGCTGCATACAGGACGCCACTGGAATCCCCACCTGTATCTGTGCTGCAGGATACTCAGGCAACGGCAGTTATTGCTCAGGTTGGCCATCCGGATGCCCTGCGTCCCACTCTGGAATGCTTGGGGTGGCTGTCCCACAGTCTCTCTAACCTTTTCCTTATCTCCTGTCTGTCTCACAACCTCTGTCCCTAGAGGTGGACCCATGTGCTGCTGGCCATGGGGGCTGCTCGCCCTACGCCAACTGCACCAAGGTGGCTCCGGGGCAGCGGACGTGTACCTGCCAGGAGGGCTACACAGGCGACGGAGAGCTGTGCCAGGGTGAGGTGCCCCCAGATAGATGCATGTGAGGGCAGGCCATGCAGATGGGCGGGGGAGGGGGTCATCAGGGCTATTCCTCATCTCGGCCTTTCTTCCCCTAGAAATAAACAGCTGTCTCACCCGCCATGGGGGCTGCCACATTCACGCTGATTGCATCCCCACGGGCCCTCAGCAGGTCAGTTGACAGGCTTAACACTGGGGCCTCCGTTCAGACTACTAGGTCTGGGGTGGCCCTGCCGTTCGGGGCCCCTTGCAGCCACAATGATCAGGATTTGCGACAGGTCTCTTGCAGCTGCCGTGAGGGCTACAGTGGTGATGGCATCCAGACTTGCAAGCTTCTGGACCCCTGCTCCCAGGTTAGAACCTTATAACCTAGCGCATTTGTCGAGAGAAGGCACTGAGACCAGACACAGCTCTCCTCACCCCTAGGATGGCCCCAGGACCTCCCAACCCCTAGCTCTAGTCGGATTCAACAGCAGAAATAAAACTGTGAGGGGCAACCAGGGACTTTGAGGCATCCTTCCTAAGGCTGGTCTTTCAGAGGTGGCAGGACGCCACCACAGCCTTCCTCTTCTATCCAGAACAATGGCGGCTGCAGCCCTTATGCTGTGTGCAGAAGCACGGGGGATGGACAGAGGACGTGTACCTGCAACCCAAGTCATACCGTGGGAGATGGGATCACCTGCCATGGACGAGTTGGATTGGTAATGATGCCCAAGTCTGACCCAGGCTTGACTGTGGCTATGCCCGACACAAACCTGAACCCCAATCTAGGCTAAGATCCCAGATTCAATTCTGATCCTTGACTATGACCCCATGACCCTGAATCTGACCCCTAATTCTTCCTGGGCTAAACCTCATCTGCATCACATGCAAACAATCCTGGCCCCAGATCAGAACCCTCCCTGGCTTTCCTTTCCTCATCTCTGCCTTGGCCAGACCTTGGTGGGGAGCACCCAAAATCTGAACTGATCCTTGCTCCCCCAGGAGCTCCTACGGAACAAGCACGCTTCATTCTTCAGCCTCAACCTCATGGTGAGCAGCCAGCCCAGCCTTTGAGGCCTGCTGGGCAGATGCCAACCTGCTCTGGACCTCTATGTTCCCATCTGATTGGCTGGGGGTGGGGGGAGTTGGCTGGCATGGACTCTTCAGAATTTCAGTTTTTCCCAGATCATCAGACGTTCCAAGTTGGTCCCAGATTGTTCCCTTTCCACTCACGTTGTGTCCTGCCTCCCCAGGAATACAAGGAGCTCAAGGGTGATGGGCCTTTCACCATCTTTGTGCCCCATGCTGATTTAGTGAGCAACGTGTCCCAGGTATACAGCCCTGGGAGAAGCTGGGAGAGAGATGAGTGCTCTGGTCACAGCACGGGCAGAGGTGACAGTCATTGGCTCCCACTGTCTCCCTGACTCTGTGCTAGGACGAGCTGGCTAGGGTCCGCGCCCATCGCCGGCTGGTATTTCGCTACCACGTGGTTGGCTGCCGGCAGCTGGGGAGCCAAGACCTGCTGGACCAGGAATATGCCACGGCACTGTCTGGGCACACGCTGCGTTTCAGTGAGAAGGAGGTGAGCTCTCACATCATTGGTCCTACTGGCTATAGAGTCTTCCTGCAGGATTCAACCCCCAGCTCAGCCCCCTTCAAACTGTCCCTGTGCCCCTGCCTCCATTCCTTTACTACTCAGCCTGGATCCAAATGGGAGGGAGTGGAGGTCCGGCCCAGAGAATACCCACACCCAGGGCCCTCCCTGTCAGCACTGGCCTGGCCCAAGCCCGGATTCCCAAGTCAAGCTGATACCAGCATCATGCTCCCACGATACCAGGCCTAGTGTGGTTCCTTGTACAAGCTTCTCATAGTGATTCTGCCCTCGCCTGACTCATCTTCTACCTCAGTCCAAAGCCCAGCACTGTCTACCAAAAAAAACTCTCCCCACCTCAAGCCCTGCTCTGGCCTAGGCACACCCCTTAGCTTCAATTCCAACCTCAGCTTTGCCCCATGCAACCAAGGACCTCCCACAGGGCAGCATTTATCTCAATGACTTCGCTCGGGTGGTAAGCAGTGACTATGAGGCCATGAATGGCGTCCTGCACTTCATTGACCGTGTTCTGCTGCCACCGGATGTGCTGCACTGGGAGGCTGACACTGTCCCCGTCCCTCGGGTACGGCTGGGCAAGAGCCTGGGACTAGGTGGCAGGCTGGGATCCTCTCTTCCTGCCTGACCATGTGACCCACGCGTGCTCTTTCCCAGAGAAACATCACCGCCGCTACTGAAAGCTTTGGTTACAAGATCTTCAGCCGCCTAGTCACGGTACTGCTCTCATGAATGCGGGCCTGCCAGTGTGTGCGCATGCGTGTAGCAGTATGCATGCTTTCCTCTTTCTGGGAACGAATGTGCCTATGGGAATTTCCTTGTACCATGTAAGAGCCTCTCGGTGTGGATACACGTGAGGAAGTGTGCAGCCAAGGTGTGTGGAGACTTTTCCCTGCAAGTGTGCCCATAAACAGTAGCTCCCCTACCTACAATTTCAATTCATAGTCAACAATGTTGGCAAGATGGCTCAGTGGGTGACAGTACTTGCTACCACACCTGACAACACTGGGACCCACGCAGCAGGAGAAGAGTGACTCCTGCAGGGTCTCCATGGGTGCAGCTGCAAGCATGCTCCCTCGTCCATGTCACACATACACACACACACACACACACACACACCAAAACAAAAACCAACCAGGTTAAGTATAATAAAAATATTAAATTGAAAAGCCCTAGAAATATCTCACGTTTTAAATAACTTTTATTATGGTGTATTGTTTCAATTTTATCGTTCCTCTCTCTCCTCTCAAGACAGGGTTTCTCTGTGTAGTCCTGGCTGTTCTAGACCAGGCTGGCCTTGAACGCAGAGATCCGCCTGCCTCTGCCTTCTGAGTGCTGAGATTAAAGGCGTGCGCCACCACCTCCTGGCTAGTTTTCATCCCTTATTGTAACTAGTTTATAAATAACCCTTTATCACAGGTAGAAGAAAGCAGTATATATATATATATATACATATATATATATATATATATATATATATATATATATATAGTTCATAAATACATGGTTCATATGTATGGGTCACTGTAATTTAAGGCATCTGCTGGGGCCTTGGGACCAATTCCCTGCAGATGAGGGGATGATCGTCCACCCAGGACTGCAGAAAAGCGTGGCTAGTTATCTGGGCCGGGTTTCTCTGCATCTTCTGGCTTCTGGGGTCCAGCCTCATCTCTAACTGTCACACCTTTGCTCCGCCCCCACAGGTGGCTGGTCTTCTGCCCGTGCTTCAGGATGCAACTCATCGTCCCTTCACTATGCTGTGGCCCACAGATTCCGCCCTGCAAGCCCTGCCTCCTGACCGGCAGAACTGGCTCTACCATGAGGACCACCGTGACAAACTGGCAGCCATTCTTCGGGGTCACGTGATCCGCAACATTGAGGTGGGCACAGACCCGTCTTTGGTCCCTACTGCCTGCATGCCCAACTCCAATCATGTCTTCATTTTTTTAGGCCTTGGCATCTGACCTACCCAACCTGGGCCAACTCCGAACCATGTATGGAAACACTATCTCTTTCTCCTGCAGTCGTGCTCGGCCTGTGAGTCTGGGGAGAGAGCTTGGTTAAGGACAACAACAGGGGCAGGGCAGTGAGGGGCTGCAGTGCCCATGTTCCCTACATCTTCCCCTTTAGGGTGAGCTCCTGGTAGGTGAAGACAACACCCGCATTGTGCAAAGACACTTGCTCTTTGAAGGGGGCGTGGCTTATGGCATTGATCAGCTGCTGGAGCCACCCGGCCTTGGTGCCCGCTGTGATCGTTTTGAGACCCAGACACTTCAAATGGTGAGGAAGGCCACGGGCCACAGGTGCATGGCAGGGGCCCAGCCTACCTGTCCTGTCCTGTGCACCCACCTGACCCTGCAGTGTTGACCTCCATCCCCTCCAGAAGACTTGCAGTGTCTGTGGGCTGGAGCCACCCTGTCCTCGGGGCTCACAGGAGCAGGTAAGGGCCTAGAGGCTGAGAGGAGGGTTGAGGGGAGGGGCCGAGCACCATCAAGCTCAGGCTGGCTGTGGCCTGACTCCTTTTGACCCAGGGCAGCCCCAAGTCCTGCTGGCGTGATTACTCCAAGTTCTGGGCAACCCCACTACACTCCCTGACAATGCGTGGTGGAGCCTGGATACAGCCTAGTTTTTGGAACCACCATCGACTGGGTAGGGGCTGCCACCGAAACTGTGTCACAGTCATCTGGAAGCCCAGCTGCTGCCCTGGTCACTATGGCATTGACTGCCAAGGTAAGCATTCTGAGAGCAGCGGACAAGCTGACCAGCTCCTCTAGCCTCCAAGATGGCCAGAATCAAAGCTCTGGCTATTGCCCTTTAAGAAAGGATTTTGGGGTGCTCTAGGGTAGGGGAATGCTTCAAATGCATGAGGGTAGGTGTACAGAAGATTCATAATCTGGCACGGAGTTCTGAAGGCTCTGGGCATTCTCTGGGGTCTGATGGGGGTCTCAGGGCTGTGAGGACACAGGTGAACTGACACTTCTTGAAGAGCCTTGGCTGGCACTCAGTAGGGGAACAGACGGCAGATCCCAGGATGCAGGTATGTGGGTGTTCTCATGGGAGCCTCTGGTCCCTTCCCCTACGCTATTCCCTAGCTTGCCCTGGTGGCCCCAAAAGCCCCTGCAGTGATCACGGTGTGTGTCTGGATGGCATGAGCGGAAGTGGGCAGTGTAAATGCCACTCGGGTTTTGCTGGGACAGCCTGTGAATTATGTGCCCCAGGTACCTTTGGACCCCAATGCCAAGGTATGTCATCTCTGTCTTGTCCCATTCGATCTCGCCCCACTTCCTTTGCCCTGTGTGTCAACTTGTCCTTCTCCCCAGTTTGCCACTGCAGCCCACATGGACGTTGTGATGAAGGCCTTGGGGGCTCTGGCTCCTGCTTCTGTGATGAAGGCTGGACTGGGCCACACTGTGAAGTGCAGCTGGGTGAGTAGCCCTTGAACCTGGGCTGCTGTGCATTTGTGCACACACTGGCCGCACACCCCTCCCCCTAACTGCACACTCAGGTGGAGGCTCCTATGGTGGGTGGGAGGGGCAGCGGCTAGGAGGGGAGCTACTGACGTGATCTTATGGGATGGGTCCTGGGGACAGAGTTGCAGCCCGTATGTACCCCACCCTGTGCAACCCAGGCCGTGTGCCGTGTGGGCAACAGCTGTGAGTGCAGCCTGGGCTATGAAGGGGACGGCCGTGTGTGCACAGGTAAGCAGGAGGCTGTGAGTTGCTGGTAAGAAGTCCTGGACCCACCCTAGGTATGCGGCTCAACCACTCCTTCCTTGCCCCCAGTGGCAGATCTGTGCCGGAAGGGGCATGGCGGCTGCAGTGAGCATGCCAACTGCAGCCAGGTGGGGACAATGGTCACTTGCACCTGTCTGCCTGACTATGAGGGCGATGGCTGGAGTTGCCGAGCTCGCAATCCCTGCCTGGACGGCCACCGTGGAGGCTGCAGCGAGCATGCTGACTGCCTCAACACTGGTCCGGTAAGCAGGTCCCGGGGAGCGGAGTAGTCTGGGTGTAGAGGCCTCACAGCCCACTCCTCCAGTCTCTGTGAGCATCCACTGCTCTCTCTGCCCACAGAACACACGGCGCTGTGAATGCCATGTAGGCTATGTGGGTGACGGACTGCAGTGTCTGGCGGAGCTTAAGCCACCTGTGGACCGATGCATGAGCAAATCAGCTCCCTGCCACAGAGACGCTCTGTGCACTGACCTGCATTTCCAGGGTATGCTTCCTTACCCACCTCCAACCCACTGTAGTATCCCCGGTTACTGTCCTGTCAATCATACACCCTCCCTTCTTCCTGCAGAAAAACGGGCTGGTGTCTTCCATATCCAGGCCCCCAGTGGCACTTATGGCTTGACCTTCTCAGAGGCCAGGGAAGCCTGTGAGGACCAGGGAGCAGCCCTTGCTTCGCTCCCCCAGCTCTCTGCTGCCCAGCAGGTGCACAGGGCTCAAGGGTAGGAGCTAAGCCTATGGAAGCCCATTGAGTTGGGCTCTGGTCTCAGCATCTCCTCTTGCCCCTACAGCTGGGTTTTCATGTCTGCTTCATGGGCTGGTTGGCCAATGGCTCTGCTGCCCACCCTGTCGTCTTCCCAGCGGCAGACTGTGGTGATAATCGTGTAGGTGTAATCAGCCTCGGGGTCCGCAAGAACCTTTCGGAGCGCTGGGATGCCTACTGCTACCGTGTGCAAGGTACGTCCAGTCTACCCACCTCTGCCTACCCCAACCCCTGATTTCCCCAATACTCCTCTCTAAGCTGACATGCCTTCCCTCCCTGCAGATGTGGCTTGCCAATGTCGGGCCGGTTTTGTGGGTGACGGGATCAGCACATGCAACGGAAAGCTGCTCGAAGTCCTGGCTACCACCGCCAACTTCTCTACCTTCTATGGGGTGTGCAGAGGTCTAGCCTCAGAAGTGGGAATGTAGGCAGTTGGGATCCCCAAGGAGAAAGCTTGTCCACACCCCATCTTCCCCACCCTAGATGTTGCTGGACTATGCCAATGCCACCGAGCGAGGTCTGGATTTTCTGGACTTCTTGGATGATGAGAGCTCCTTCAAGACACTCTTTGTTCCTGTCAACGAAGGCTTTGTGGACAATATGGTAACAGCAGGGGCTTGGGTACAGCTTGCGCTCTCTGGTGGGCCTAACCCAACAGACCTTGCTCTGTTCTGTTCATAGACGCTGAGTGGCTCGGACCTAGAACTCCACGCTTCCAATGCCACCTTTCTGAGTGCTAATGCCAGTCAGGGGACATGGCTTCCTGCCCACTCAGGACTTAGCCTCTTCGTAAGAGATGAAGGCCCTGACAACAGTTCTAGGGTCCCTCTGGTGAGTCTGGCCTTACCAGTACCCTCCTGGCTCAACCTTGCTTACCTGGGGGCCTGACTACAGTTTCTCCACAGACCCCGGGAACAGTTGTGGTCAGCCACATCCTCGTGTGGGATATCTTGGCTTTCAATGGTATCATTCACGCTCTGGCCAGCCCCCTGCTCACGCCGCCACCACAGTCTGTGAGTGGGCAGAAGTGGGAGACAGAGCCTCAAGGGGGAGGGGCCATCTCTGGCCTGGTCCTTCACACTCACCCCCTTTTTGCTTACAGAGGCCGGTGCTGGGACACAAGCCTCAACCTGTGGCACTAAGCATGGGGATCGTGGTAGCTTCTGGAACACTGCTGGGGCTGGTAGCTGGAGCCCTCTACCTGCGCGCCCGAGGCAAGCCCACAGGCTTTGGCTTCTCTGCCTTCCAGGTAAAGAGGGGTTGGGGGTATGGGGACAGGGTCCTTCTGTCATGTGTGGGGGCCTTACCAGTCACAGCCCCTCTTCTAGGCAGAAGATAATGCCGATGATGACTTCTCCCCGTGGCAAGAAGGGAGCAGCCCAACCCTGGTTTCTGTCCCCAACCCTGTCTTTGGCAGCAATGATGCCTTTTGTGAGCCCTTTGATGTGAGTGTGGGGTGGGAAGTGTGGCTGGAGGGGGGTGGGGACAGGCCCTGGGCTTAGCCTTACTTGGCTGCACCCCACCTCCCTCTGCAGGATTCGCTCCTGGAGGAGGACTTCCCTGATACCCAGAGGATCCTCAAGGTCAAATGACGGTCTGGAATGGAAGCAGAGGCACATGGAAGGACAGAGAGAGCACTTTTATTGCTTGTCAGGATGGCTGGGGCTAAAAGAACGGATGGTCTGTCTAGGACAATAAAAGTGCCCTCAGCGGATGTGGGCCATGTCGCCAAGAAAAGGTGTCTTCATGCATCCAGTGCAGAGCTGGTCCATCCAGAGGGGCGCCTCGTGCTGCAGGGGTGTTCGACGTGGGTAAAATGTGAAGTCCACACGGTAGTTGAGCAGACAGCTCAGAGAGGCCATGTAGAGGTCAGAGAAGCGCACGAGGCGCCTGGAGAAGTAGGTGGGGTTGTGGAAGGTGCGGAAGATGCTCCCAAACTGTGCGTTGAATAGGGCCTTGGTGATGCATCTGGGGAGAGAAACAGGGCGCACATCAATGCGCGGAGAAAAAGCTGGGGCAGGGTCCCTGTCGTGGCCCCGGGCCTGCTCACCTCAGCTCTTGCCGCTCCTTCATCCAAGTAGCCAGCACCTGTCGCGACTCTGCATCCTGATAGGTCTGGGGTAACACAATGGGTAAACACGATTTAGGAGGTGCAGCCCCAACTCCAATTTACCCTAAGCCCTCCCGTTGTTCCTACCTGCATGCGTTCCAGCAGCCCGGTGAGCGCCTGCTGCCAGGTCAGCGAGTGCATGTACTGTTCCGTGTTGATGATGCGGATCTCGCGCTCCAGCTCAGGGATGATGGCTCCCGTGCGCCAGCCATGCCGCAGCATGAGATCCTAGTGGAAGGGATGGGAGGCAGACCTTAGCACCAGCTGGCAGGGCTCCCTCCTTCCCCTGGGAAAAAGCTCCCCACCCCTCACCGCCAGGTCACTGTAGAGGTGGTCACCGAAGTAGAGCACACGTGGCCCTCGCCATTCTGTCAGTCGAAGAAAGTCAAACAGGTTTCCCTGGGGAGTGGAGGACACTGCTGAGCCAACTGTGCTCCCTTGACTGTGGGAGCCTGCCTGGCTTTGTCACCAGTCTTCCCGGCTCTCCCGAGGCAGCCAAAGCCAGCCGGATGCTGGGCTGCCCTTTCCCGTGGCCTCCCTGCTCCATGGCCCTTACTACTTCTCCCTTCCAAGAGAAAAGGGGGGCAGGGCTGCTTGCAGCAGAACATCTCTTGTAGGGGTGGATTGGCCCTCACTCAAGGGCCTTTTCCAATGACCTTTCACCCACCCAGATAAGGGCGTTAATCCCTGTTTGTGAGAAACCACAAGGCCCTAGAGCAAAGAGCCCTGAAATTCTTGTGAACCTCCTCAGTCTCCACCCACAGAGCCCTGTGGACCACCTACAGAGCGCACTGGAAAGCTATGTGCTTTTCTGCTCCAAGGCCAGGGAAAGATGACACCACCAAGGGACAACCATGACTGAGGACGCTTCGGGGGGTAGGGGTTGGGGTGGAGTGGCCAGAGTTGGGAAGTACAGGGGTGCCCAGAGGTGAGCACACAGCACAGCACAGTTCATAGAGCAACTCGCAACAGTGAGCCTCAGAGAGATGGGAGCTAGGGGTGGCATCCAAAGGGCAGTGGAGGACATGGCCCCTAGATCAAGAATCTCAAGGGGAAGCTGGGTAGTGGTGGCGCATGGCTTTAATTCCAGCACTCGGGAGGCAGAGGCAGGCGGATCTCTGAGTTGGAGGCCAGCCTGGTCTACAGAGTGAGTTCCAGGACAGGCTCCAAAGCTACAGAGAGAAGCCCTGTCTCGAAAAACAAAACAAAACAAATAAAAATAATCTCAAGGGGCAGATGAAGGAGAGACGCAGGGAAGGGCTCCTGAGAACTACACAGGGTTCTAATACAATGTTAGGCCTGAGAGCTGCCAAGAAAGCAAGTCATCTTCCCGCAAAGAGGGCCACCGCAGTCTTGATGGTAAGACAAGAGTTGAGGACTGGAGATCCGTGTGCAGCAGGCAGGATGCTGAGCAGGGACCTGCCAGCTGAGTTGAGGCATCTACATGCTGCTCTCCTGGCCAAGTGTGGGCTCCCCAGCCCCAGGACCATCTCAGCTAAGATGTCAGCTCAAATCTGGCCTTTCCTCCGAGTCACCACACAGGAAACCAGGATGTGTTTCTGTGTGTGCGCACGC
Source organism: Alexandromys fortis (assembly GCF_014885135.2). NCBI lineage: Eukaryota > Metazoa > Chordata > Mammalia > Rodentia > Cricetidae > Alexandromys > Alexandromys fortis. The sequence continues at coordinate 1,941,503 of NW_026067980.1, forward strand.
GCGCATGTGTGGTAGTAGTGGGTGCTTAATCCATAAGCTGACTCCCCAGTCTCACCTCAGGACTTCAACCAGGCTGGCTTTGCCTGTCGAGTGTGCATTCTAAGGCTTTTGTACCATGACTCAAGCGGGATAGAGGTGATGACCAGGGTCCCTAGGCTACTGAGTAGATACAGAATCCAAAGCAAGCAGTGTGACCAAAGGCCAAGCTCTCCTCTGTTGTCACCCAGGCTTGTTTCCTAGTAGCCCTGTCCTGGTGCCATTTACTCTAGTCCATAGTGCAAGCTGATCAAGGCCAGGAGGCTCCCCTGCATAGCCCAAGGCCACCTATTAAGCACTGCTTCCCCAAAGAGTCCTTACCTGCCGGTAGATCTTGCCCTTTTCTAGACGCGTGATGCGGTCCCAGTGCAGGGAGCCTTTCTCATCAAGCTTCCGGAAAGGTCTGGGTGAGGAGTAAAGAGCCTGGCTTGCGGTCTGTGACAGAGCTACAGCTTGGGCGCCTTCCTTCCTGGACCTATAAAGCTCCCCACTCAAGCGGCACACTATCAAGCAAGGGGGCATCTCCGTCTAAGCACAGAGAATGCTGAGTCTGGGCCAGTTGGGTTTTGTGCCCAAGTCTTCTCATTGGAGTGGGGCCTGTAACCTCCTCCCATAACCCCAAAGTCCCTGCTAAGCTCATACTTGCGCCGGTCGGTGAAAAAGTTGGGCTTGTCTGCCTGGACGATGACTACATCGAAGAGCTGTCGCCAGTCAGGACCTACCATGTGCCGCATGCCTTTGTCCCTGTGTAGAGATGGCACTGGCTATAGTCCGGGAGCAGAACGGTGTCACCCCCCCCCACCCCCGTTCCAACGCACACACACCCTTCACAGCGGGCCTGGACTCACACAAAGCTGAAGGGACTGTTGGTGATGAGGAACAGCTGCTTCCCGTGGGCCACCAGGCGGCTCAGGACTGCAAACGTCTCATCTCCTCTCAGGATGTACTTCTCTGAAATGGAAGGTGGGCCTGTGAGGGCCAGGCCTGTGACCCTCTGCTCAGGCAGGCCACGGTAAGGGCGACTCTCCACCCTTACCCATGTCTTGCTCAATCCACTGGTACATGAGGCCCTTCACGTGCACATCCCGGATGGCATCCTAAGGGGAACAAGGGGACAGTGAGGACATGCCAGGGAGGAAGGCGAACAGACTCGGGCTCACCTAAGGGACAAGGCCCGCCTCCTCACCGTCACATCCTTGTAGAGGTGTACTTGGTCAAACTCCAGGCCATGGCCCAGAAAGTAGTCCACCACACAGGACAGTAGTGCCATCTCTGGTAGGGAGAAGATGTCCATGAACTGTTTGATGGAAGGGCCCTGGGGACGGAGGTCAACTCTTAGCCGCTGTTCCAAGTACTAGAGACGGAGGGATCTGCCTTGGGGCACCGGCAGGCTGTGTGGGTACCTTGCCGTAGAAGCCGCTCATCTGGTATAGCGGGATGTGCTGGGTGCCACCGTATAGGTCAATTACTTCATCATCTGGCACGGGCTGGAGACCCCTGAGTTGGGGGTAAGTGGGGGGGACAGATACCCTCAGCCGGAGCCCAGGAAGCAGTACAGGATAGGAACAAGGGTAGATTGAGGGTAGACCTGACACTTACCTGTAGGCTGTTCCCAGCTGCACATAATGAAAAGCATCAATCTTCATCAGAAGGCTCTGGAAGCGTGCACGGGGCAGGGCCAGTGGTGAGGACGCAGGTTTTTTTGTCCTTGGACCTGAGCCAGCTTCTTCCCCCAGTACCTCCCAACCCTCCGCAACAAAACCTCTACAGACGCTACTAAGGGGGAAGCGACAGCCGAGGTAAGGGTGGCCCGATAAGGAGAGGAGGCTGAAGAAGCCGGCCCTGTGCACATCTAGTCAGGAAGGGTCAGTGTCTAGCCACCCACCTTCTGAATGTCATAGTGGAGACCGCGGATGGCAAAGCTGGGATCATAGTCATACTTCCGAATTCCCTCAGGGTACTGTTGGACAAAAAGCCAGGAGCAGGGCCAGCCCTCAGCTCAGGATACCAGGGGAACCCCAAGACTCAGCCTGGGTCCCACCGGCTTCTAGGGGTTGGCCGCCTCACCTTGTAGTGCTCTATCAGGATGTCCCGGGCAGCATTGAAAATCTCGGGGTGCAGCGCATCCGCATACTGGGCCAGCGTGTAGTCGTAGTCAAAGCCGTAGACTTCAACGTCACTCAGGCTGATCTCATTGTTAGCATAGATGGCTGCTGGGTTTAGGAGGCTACAGACCTCAGGGGGCAGAAGGTCTAGAGGGAAGGAGATCCAAGAGGACGGTGCCATTATGATGGTCATAGCTAAGGCAAATGGCCCAAGTACTTTGTGGGTACCCAGCCCCATGGGCCCCACAAGATACTGAATTATTATATCTTGGCCCAGTGAAGTAGAGGCTGACAATGGGCCAGTGTGCTCTCTTCCGGGGGTCTGGTCATAGCTACAAACCCCCCCTTTCTATGTTAATCTGTCATCTTTGGTGCCCCACAGACACCGAATTTTACCAGACACGGGTGTGTGGGAACCCTGGCAGCACTACTCAAAACCTGTCCAGGAGCCCCACTGTCCACTGGCCTGTCTTCCACTTTCTTGGGGTTACCTGTCAAGGGCAAGGTGCAGGGACTGTGGACTCCTCACACAAGATGCTGGCTGGCTCCATTTCGACCTAACTGGAGGCCAAGGCCATGAATGCTGCTTTTCCACTTTGCCCAGAGATGTGGTTGGGGCCCACGAACATTAGAGGGGTGGAGAACCCCCCCCAAGGCTGCCAACTTGGAACACCTGCCCTAGCCCCGGGGAGCAAGGTCCCTCTAATCGGATTTCAGCTGCCTGCCAGACCACATAATGACATTCCCGGGCTGGAGCCAGAGAACATTCTAATCACGACAGGCGGGATGTAAGATGTCGGGGTTTGGGACACTACCCAGCTTGCTCTCTTCTGGTGACAGTCACAAGCCTCTGAAAAGAGTCACAGAAGAAGGCTAAGCCTGGAACTATGTCAGGAAGGTTCTGGGGTCCTAGGCTCACCCGCTTTGTCTTCCCCATCTGGAAAGTGGGCATGGTATACAGAGAAAAAGGACATGATAGGACATTGGATGTGAGCCAGGCAGATCGGGCCCTCCCTCCCTCTCATGCCTGTGAATTTGAGAATGTTATCTTAGCCCCTGGGCTTGCTTCTCTTAAAAGGGGAATAAAACCAGAACCAGTCTACTTCATGCAGCGTTCCTGCCTGTACCCACACAACACGCAGGATCAAATGTAGGATGTGTGCAAGCTGGGTCTCGCTTGGTCAGTCCCGGAGTTGGAGGGGAAGGGGAAGAGAGGCAGGACTGGGGTAAAGTCCAAACCTCCAGGGAGTCTGTCATCAGCCACACTGATTCCGATCATTAGCCGAAAATCTCTGGCTCCACAGCACGTCTAGCGGCTCCTGTGAGGGGCAGACACCTCGTCTACGTGCCGAGCTGTTGCCTCAGAGGCCCCTTTGGAACACAGGGCTCCACCCCCATTTCCTTTAGTGTCAAATGTAGGGAGTTAGGTGTGGGAACAGGTGTGGCTAGTTCCTCTGGTGGCCTACAGCCAGCAGCAAGCAGCTGTTCTGAAGATCCCCAAGTGCGGACAGAGCTCTTCACTGGGGCATGCTTAAGACACAGCGGATGGCCTCCCCCTAAAGAACAGTTTCTGAGAAACCCATCACCTGGTGTCACCAGGACCGCAGGTCTCTGCTGCCCACATAACTAGTAATTTCCACAACCCTACACTCCTGGATGTCAACTTTGCTTATGGCTTGCCTTAGTGCCCAGAAAACCACTGGGGTGGGAAGCAGAGGCATGGTATCTGTGGGCCCAAGTTTGCAGAGTTCTGACTAGGTCCATGCCTTGCCTCTACTTTCCAGGGTCTTCTGGGGGATTAAACCTGCCTGGGAACAGTAGGATGGGGAAACATACGGGGCCTAAGGTTACTTATCTCATTTCTGGACCCAGGGAATCCTAGCTCTGGGTGGTTAAACAGGCCCACTTCCTTCCATAGGTTATCAGTCGTGCTGAGTAGGCCAGGAGAGGGTATGCCGTGACTCAGCGGTCGACTGGTGTGCTTATGGTATCGCTGGCTAGCCCCAACCTCCTCTCGTCAGGTTTTAGGGCTCTAGCAGTTTAAGACCACGTGCGAGTTTTACGGATCATCTCATCCCCTGCTCCAGTCTTGTGAGGTAACCACACATCTATCTCCACCGTCCAGAGACCCAAACTTGGGGAGGCAAAGGTCCCCAGTCAATCGATCCAGCACCAGACAACTAAGTTGAGAGGCAGGTTCAGACCACCCCACCTGCCTCGGCCTCCTTTTCCTTCTATCATATGAGGCCAAGTGTAGGCTAATGGTCCTCCACTGCTCCCTGAAGGGCTACTAGCCCTTGCCTTGATTGTTCTGTCCAGACTCCGTCAGAAAACCTAGCCTGGTGAGGTCTGGGTTCAGAAGCAAGAAGTTAGTTCACCCTGGCACGTTAGTGGAGGTGACCCTGCACACAAGAACTCAGGGTGGGGGGGCGGTCCATAAGGATCTGAAGACACAGGAGGACCCTGAAGGTTATGAAAGTAGACCCTCCTCGCCAACACTGCCAAGACACGCAGGCTTCTCAGCCACCCAGGGATTTTTCTAGGTGCAGAACAAAGACTTCTGTAAAGCTGCTTACCCTGCGATATTCCCAGTCCTTAAGAGCAACCATTCTTCAGAGGTCTCAACTATTCTGATTGTGGCTTGTCAAGAGATGAACTCTGGCCAACCTGCAGGTCTCCACACAGCTGGAGTGGAAACCCCTGCCCAGTCACAGCTGTAATCTCCCGACAGAGCCACTCTGTTTTACCAGACAATGCAAGCCACAGCACCTCTGGGGCTTCCTCTAGAAGCGCCCCCCCCCCCCGCCCCCAGCTTGTCCTTGTTCTTTCTGAGTCATCACCACAATCCTGGGACAGGAGCCTGAGGGTCTTGGGAGGGTGTGAGGAGGCCCGGGGGCCACCCTGGTGGGCAGCGACAGGGGCCACAGCCCAGACCACATCTATCTGCGGCAGAGACAGGGCCCCACTAGACCCCACCCAGACAAATGGACAGATGTTCCACACTCAGATCTCCTGCCTCATCAGCCCATTCCAGAGAGAGAAAAGGCTAGGGGAGGGGAAGTGCCCTGTACAGCTCTGGCTGGGACTACAGCAACATCCCGGGATTGCAGGGGGCTACAGCAACTTTTCGGATCCTCCAACGCCTTTACTCTAAACAAGCTGTTTAGAGTGCTGTAGACCGCCAGAGGCAAGCTAAGAGGTGCCTACAATGTCCGGCCGGTGTCGCCTTACGTCGGGCCGTCGGTGAGCACCACTCGCTCAGTCTTTGTCCACACACTGGTAACTAAAAGCCAGCGGAGAACAAGGGTCTGAGGTTTCCACCGCCGCTGCCCAAAGACGACCCAGGAGCAAGACCCAGGGACGCGTGCGCAGCGGCTGCTCCAGGCATTTCAAGCTCCTGCACCCAGAAAACAAAACCTCCGCGCGCCCCGGGAGTCGCGGTGCTGTGCAGAGGCACCGCGTACCAACCCGATTGAGCCTTCCCAAAACGCCATCATGTTTTGGGACCCTGGCAAGCCCCACCGGGCACTTCCAGTAAGCTGCTCCCGGGAAGGTTGGGGACGGTGCCCCGGCCGTCTGTTGGGCGCCACTCGGCTGACGCCCTCCTGCGCACTGCCCACCCGGAGTTACCCACCGTGCACCAGCCTCCGCATGTCCTGGTAACGAGCCCACAAGTGCGCGCTGAGGTCCGCGCTGTCTGCGGACGCCGAGCGCGGGGTGCTGGGGCAGTGGGCTCCGGGACCCGGCGGGCCGCAGCCAGGGCAGGAGGGTGAGGACGAGGCGGCCCGCGGTCCGCCGTGGCCTCCGCACAGCAGCCAGCGCCGAGCTGCCGCCCGCAGTCCCGCACCCGCCATGCCCCCTGAGCGCTGCCCCCGCCGGTCCGCCGCCCTCCGACTGCCCGCCCGCCACCGTGGCCGCGTGCTTCTCAAGGCGGCCGACCAATGGGCGAGGCGCTGGAGTCCATTCGGCCAATGGGCGCACCACTCGGCCTGGGGGGCGGGAGGTCCCGGTCGGGGCGGGGCGGGTTCCCGACCCCCTTCTCCTTGTCCCCAGCTCGGCCCAGGGGCTCTGCGCCCCCCTTTGATCATCTCGGTGACGGCCGCACCTTCTTCCCTTGCGCGGGAAGTCGCTGGGCTTAAGAGCCAGAGTCTCCGAGAGGCCCTGGACGGTCCGAGGAGCAGGAGCGGCCGGAGTGCACGAGAGCATAGCTCCTCCTTCATCCCACTGTCTTTCTGTCCCTCTTCTCAGCCTCGAGTTCCCCCTGACCCTGGCGCTTCCGTCCCCTCTCCATAGCTCCTGCTCCGTGGCCCTGTGCCCCTGCCCAGTTTCTAACCGACTGCACGTCGGCGTGCACGCCCGACTGGAGCTAGGGCGGCTTTATTCGCCTAACGCACCGAGAGCCCTTTCTGCCTGCAGTGATCATCCCGAACTGGGTGAAATCACTTAGCCTTCAGGGCAGCTGACATCTGCTAAGGTAGCTTTTTCTTTGTATCGCCTGGTACCCAGCACGGTGACGGATTCAGCTAGGAGCCTATCTCCTAGGCGTACCCTGAGAGGCTGTGGGCCAGGATCATTGCAGCCACCTGGTTCTGGCGGCTGCCAATGGATGTGCCGGACAGTGCAGGCCCACCATTGAAATACCGTTAGACTGTTCAATCGCTGTCTCAGTGAAATTCTTTCCCCCTTGAAAGCGCTCCATCTGTTTTCTTAGGCTGCAGGTGTACCCCAGGAGAGGCTGGTCCAGTATCCACCTGAGCACACGGAGACTGCTGGTTTAAGGAGGCGAGGTGTGTAACGTGTGTGTTTGTAATTCCGCTCTATCTAGGCTGAGGATCTGGTGTGGCAATCCTGGGCTGGGTACTGGTAGTTACGGATGTCAAAAGGAGGGCTCGTGGGGGACCGAGCCCTTGCAGGCCCCAGTGACCAAGGTGGGCTGTGGAGACCTGGCCACATGTGAATCTCTTGAAAGTGGATGGACGCTCTACATGTTCCAGTCCTTAGCACCTAGAGAAATGGGGACAAGCGCCAGGGGTTCGCCGTGTGTGTGGCTTCTCTCTGGCCTGCCCTCCAGTTTCTCCCCCACTGCACGTCGGCGTGCACGCCCGGACAGGACCATAAAGCTCCTCACAGTCTGTTTATGACCCTTTCCTGGATCCCAGTCATTTAATTCTCTTGGGTTGTCCATCCCCGCAGCACCACAGAAAGGTTCTGTTTTACAAAGTTCCCTATAGGGTATGGCTTGACAACAAAGTCACGCTTTTTACCATGATGCTTTTCTGCGACTATCAGGTTATGATGCATAAAAAAAGCACCTACAAGTTCCTGGATAACGGTCAGTTCCCATTCATCATAGATTCATATTATTTTTAGAATAGTTTGCCATGGACAATTATACTTTTTGTTGTGATACTGATAAAAGTTCAGTTTTCAAAAATGCATATCGAATTTTGTTATTTTAGAAGTCAAGTTCAACCAGCCACATCCCAGAAATAAAAGGAAGGCGTCACGTAACTGCATTTTAGTTTTATCTTCTTCACAGAGGGTCGTCACCTCCGTCAGAGTATTGCAAAAAAAGATGGCGATGGCAGAGTAGGGGGCGCGGCAAGCAGCGCCGAGCCCCAGCAGCTGAGAGCAGGTTTGAGGGTGGCCACGCCACGTCGGAGACCCCGCCCCCTGCAGTTGCTCCGCCTCCAGAGTCTAGGCGCCTGCGCAGGCTCCTTCAGACCCGCCCAGCCTCACCGAGCACGCGTGCCCCAACAGCACTCTGATTGGAGAGTCTGAGCGGCCCGCCGCGCTCTGATTGGCGGAGCCGACAGTGCTCTGGGCCTGTCAGCCTCTGCGACCCGACTCTCGCGGCCTGGCGGTGGCACCGCGGCGGGGTCTTAGCTCTCAGTCAGTGGGACACGGCCCGACGAGCAGGCCTGTGCGCCTGGTTCCGCCCGTACCCCACTTCCGACGCCTCGGTCATGTTCTTCAGGGCCCAGGTGAGGCGAGCTCTGCAGCGGGTGCCCGGGAAGCAGCGATTCGGCATCTACAGGTTCCTGCCCTTCTTTTTTGTCCTGGGAGGAGCAATGGAGTGGATCATGATTAAAGTGCGCGTGGGACAGGAGACCTTCTGTAAGTGGGGGTGCAGCAGCCTCCATTCTCCTGTGGGTATGCGATTACAGGCCGCTGACTCCATTCAGGGCAGAGCTACTTTCCCTTTAGGAAAGGACAAGTGTTCTGGCAGCTCTCGTGCGGCACGGACTGGAGGCCCTCGGGGCTCTCGTGTTCCGCTCACCTTGGCGTCCAGCCCTCTTTCTCCTCCAGCATTTTAGAGGGCACGGGCCTCCACTCATTGCTGCTGTCCCTCGTAACCTGTCCTTGGCCCTGCTGGTGGTGACATTGACCTTAAGGAACAGGGTTGCTCACGTGCGGAAGAGGGACCAATCCTGAGGACGTAGACATTCTGGTTAAGTCTTTTGAGATTTTTAGCTCAAACTCTGGAGGAGGACGCTAGCTTGCCTGACTTAGCTGATTACCACCGTTTACAGGCAACCATTAGTGTCTTTGTCCCAGAATTATGAAAAGAATGCCTGACATGTCTGTGGACTGCCTCTGGCACTGCCAGTTCCTGTCAGGACTTCTCCAAACCTCTGGGCCCTTTGTTTTGCCTCCCATCATTTGAGAATTGCCAACTCAAAATTTTAAGTTGTTATGTGAAAGCCTCTTTCTACTCTGATAAAGGGCCTGTGCTGGCCTTGAATCTTTAAACTTGCAGCCTCCTCTTGCCTCAGCCAAGTCCTGGGATAACATAGGCATGGGCCACCACTCGGTATTTAATTGCCATCCATGACAGGTTCTAGTGAACAAGGCAAAGGATCTTCCTGGGAATAAGACTTGGTGTCGCTTGGTGGTAGAGTACTTGACTCATGTTGGCCCAAGCTCAGTTTCCAACCTGTCTCCCACCATTAAGCATGCCATGAGAAGTATTAGTAGCTCAAGAATCCTGGTTGAACACCTCATTGGATCAGGCGTGGGAAGGCTCTTGGGAAAGGATAGGCATTTAGGACTGTCCGCCAGACAGCCAGATGAGGGGACCACTGACTTCATGGCAGTGGTAAAGGAAACGTGGAAGTGTTTGTGTGTGCCGTTTGAAGGACCGCAGCAGGACTGAGCGAAAGGAGCTGTGGGTAGGAGGGTCCCTGGGTAGGGCTGTAAAAGAACTGGACAATAAGGATTTATCTTAATGATTGAAAGGGCTCTTTTCAGCGAGATTGGTAGAAACACAGGCAATGTCTGCTGGCCAGATTTGAGATGATGGCCTAGTCTAAGGGACGAAGGAGTAATTCCCAAGAAGTGAGTGGAGCTGAGACAGCCTAGAGGTAATGCTGAGTCTGGTAACTGAGATGGGGCATGGAGGCTTCTCAAGGAACAGCCGAGGCAAAGGTGCAGACAATAGGCAGGGCGATCCTGGGTGCCATTTAGGACATGATGAGATGGTGTTAACTAAATAGCTCAAGCTCAGGAGGACTGATTGGGCCAGACATCTGGATTTGCAGGCCTTTCAGTTCAGATGTGACAGAAGGGTCAGACTTGAACATTTTAAAGTGACTTGGAGTGGTCGGAAGGAACACCAGGAAGATGATCCTTGAAGACGGGTGATAAGGAATTGCCAATGAAAGGGGTGACCATCTGTGTAGGAGACTGAAGGATATGCAGACGCCGATAGGAAAGTAGGGGCTGGAACTGGGGCTGTAGCTCACTTGGTACAGCACCTGTTTTGGCATGCAGGGGCTTTTGGATCCAATCTTCAAGAAAAGTGTGTGTTGGGGGAGGGAGGATGAAGGAGGGGGCTGGGACACTACACCTTCAGGAGAAGTACTAGTGCCCAGTAGGGTCAGCCTTAAAAGTCAGCCAGAGAGTTCACTACAGTGGCCTTTCAGTGAGAAGGAAGGGGAGTGTTCTTAGTCATTCAGGACTTTCAGCCATGTAAATGGAAGCAGTTGGAGGTGTCTCAAGCAGCATGCATTGAAAAGTGAGGCAGTTGGTGCAATCTCTGGTTGGGGTTCTGGAGGGCTGTCCAGGAGTCCCGGTAGGGAGGAGAGTTTGAAGAGCCAGCAGAAGGTGGTGGTGAGCTCCAAGGACAGCAGAACTCTGAGCAGACTTCTTCCATGGAACACTGACTGTGGATGTAAAGGAGGCCAAGGGCTGGCACTTCACCACCTAGAAAATGGATGGTCAAAAGGCACAGAGGAAGTTACCAGTAATGGGCAAATAACAAGCCCAGGAAGAAGAGAACCTAAAAAAGGAAGATGTTTATTTTTTACATGAGGGTAGAAAATTAGTAGTCTGAAAAGGCAGCTGCTGAGAACAAGGAACAGGACTTCCCTCCTTACTTCGGTTTTGGAACCTAGGAAAGGGAGCAGGTAAGAGCCCTGAGGCAAGGGAAGTCTGAGAACAGAAGGATGCCAGGACTTGATTCTGGGAAGCAAGTCAGTCTCTGAAGACACTGATATTTTTACTCTTTTGTAATCTCAGACTCCTCATCATAGCACTCATTCAGCTCATTTTATTTTAAATAGTTTATTTGCCATTGAGTTAAACAGTGTTAAGATTCAGACAGTCAAGACAGACTACTGGTTGACTTAGACAAAACAAAACAACCCATGGGGGCTGTTTCTAAACCTTGCTGATTTTTAGTGCAGTGCTGGAAACTGCACTCAGGGCTTTCCTTCTGCTAGCTAAGCACTCTGTCACAGAGAAAGACACCCCCCCACCCCCCACCCCCGCCAAGTCTCTTTTTAAAATTCCTGTTTCTTAAAGATTCTAAGCAAAATTTTTGTTTGATACAGATGACGTCTACCGTAGAAAAGCTTCAGAAAGACAGTATCAGAGAAGGCTGGAAGATACATCAGAGACCGATCTTCATAAGTTAATAAAGTAAATACAAATTTTCAGTGTTGATTTCAGCCATTTTATGTTTTCATAGTCTCACTCTTGCCCAGGCTGGCCTTAAACTCAACGAAATCCCTGCCTCTGCCTTCTTAGCTCTGTTAAAATTATACTTTTCAAGGGGGCTGGAGAGATGGCTCTACAGCTAAGAGCACTGACTGCTCTTCAGGAGGACCTGGGCTCAATTCCCAGCAACCACATGGAAGCTCACAACCATGTGCAACTCCAGCGCCCTCTTCTGGCATTTGTGGACACTGAACACTACGTGGTACACAGACACACATGCAGGCACAACACCCATACACATGTAAAGAAACAGGAGGCTAGGCTGGATTACATGAAACCCTGACTTGAAAAAAAATAGAACCAGAAAGACTCAATTTTTTCTAGCAACTTTTTTTTCTATTTTAAGTTTGTCTGCTAATGTTAGGATCAGTTCAGTGTAAAAAGAGTCATAACTGTTCAGATTGCATCAAAGTACTATGAATACAAAGTTAATTAACTGTTGGTCACCAATAATGATCAATATTACCAGGGAGAGAAATGTATTGCCCAGAGACACTTCATATTGATTCAGTTGCTGCGTAAGAAGTTGTGGTGTGAGTCTCAATCATGTGGCTACACTTTGTTTTAGAAGTTGAAGTGTAGTCAACTTCAATGAGTTGAGTAACAGTAAATGCCAATACAACCCTTAGCCAGCTTCTGCCTGCTACAGTTCCTTCCCTGCCCACCTCCCTATCTCTTCCCTATCAGTTTTATTAAAGAAAAACCTTTTGAAAATGGCAGGAGTTGATTTTGATATTTAATGTAAAATGTTTTCAGAGTACATTAGCTTGAAGGCTGGGAGTAAGAACTCATCTTTGTTAACCAAGGTGCAAATATTTTTTAAAATGTTTTTTAAAATTATGTATGTGTAGCTAGCTGGGCAGGATGGTAGGGCACAACCTTTAATCTCAGCACTTGGGAGGCAGAGGCAGTGGTGGATTTTGAGGCCAGCCAAGGCTACACAAAGAAACCTTGTTTTGAAAAACAAAAAATTGGTGTGTGTGTAGCTGGAAGGTGGTGACACACACCTTTAGTCCCAGCACTCAGAGACAAAGACAAGCATATCTCTGTGAGTTTGAGGCCAGTCTGGTCTACAAAACAAGTTCCAGGACAGCCAGGGCCGTTATTACAGAGAAGTCCTGCCTCAAAAAACAAAAAAGAAAAAAAAATTGTGTGTGAGGGTATGTGCACATGCATACAGGTGTGGACAAGGGGCCAGAGAGCCCTGAAAGCAGGAATCACAGGTAGTTGTGAGCCTCCCATTGTGCGCTGGGAATCAAACCTGAGTCCTCCGGAACACTTTTAATCTCTGAGCCTTCTTTCCAGCAAAGGTGTAATAAATGTTTGCTTGTTTTGAGACAGGGTTTCTCTGTGTAACAGTCCTGGCTGTCCTGGAACTCTCTATAGACCAGGTTGGTCTCAAACTCACTGAGATCCACCTGCTTCTGCCTCCCAAATGCTTAGATTAAAGGTGTGTTCTACCACCACCCAGCCAGGGTGCAAAATTTTAACTTTCTACAATATTGTTCAATTTTTCAAAATTTTAAAAATTACACCATATCCTACCATATTCGAGGATATCTTTGTGACTGAGGCAGCACCCTAATTAAGCCTAGGGCTTTGTGCGTGCTAGACAAGTTTGTGCATTGCTTTGCCTCCCCCCCCCCCAAAGGGCCTTATAAATTATCCAGAATTATTCTGAATCTGCAATCTTCCTGCTTCAGCCCCCTAAGCAGCTGGGTTAAAGGTGTGAGCCACTGGGCCAGATAGATAAAAACTTAGCATTCACTTTAAACTTCCACTGTGAAGAGAAAAAACATGGGGTTTGGAGCTTCACTTTTTTATATGAAGTGGTGGGAAAGGGCCTGCATTAGGCATACAGTAAGTAACGAGGGCTATTTTTATCTATTTTATCTATCATGCAGTTTTGCAATGGAAGACTTATCTAAGTCTCTGATGATTTTTACCTTAACCACATTAGTCTCTTTTTTTCATGTTTGAGCTTTTCACCATGAGTTTCCTCTCAAGAAAAGTTATTTTTGGACCATGGAGTTTTCCAAAGCAATTTTTCTCCTTGTAAAGGAGTAACAAAATGTTTTGCCACATTTATGAACACATAACACCCCAGATAGGGGAAAGTAATAGTCTGTTAATTTATTCAGTCAGCTGACCCAGCATATTCTCAAATTAAAAAGCACAAAGGCACTTAGCACTTGTTTATGTAGTGCTGGGTGGAATGTTAGAGATCAGGAATCCTCCAACTGCTCACAGGCATAGGTCCCTATTACAGTCTCAGGACAGAATCATAGGGCTTTGCAAAGTGGTATTAGGAAAAAACAGTAGGCCGATTTTACCATCATTTTCTACTAAAAGTATAACACATTTTAAGAACTTGTAAACATATTAAAGATGTGTCTGGACTACTTGTTTTATGGTCACACAAATAAGCTATTTCAAATGAGTTCTTCTGTTCTCTGATAGAATATACTTCCCTTACTGTCTTCATTTTTGAAACTTGTGTTTTGTTCTGTCCATACTGTCAATCCTGAGGACATGGTAAGAATTCTTTTGACTGCACACTGCATTCCACCCTGACCAGAGAGAGGTGCATTCTTCCTTGAACTGGCAGCCCTATCCTTAGCATGAAACCAGAGCTTGTGCGAGTCTTCTTCATTCTGCTTAAAACACTTGACACAGCTTTAACAGAACCACCAAACCTGGCTAATCCAAATCACTTTGCAAACTCTTGTTTTTATTTGGATTAAAAAGCTTTGATGAACAAACATATGATACATACATGGTATAGAACCAGTTACCACTTAAACTTCAGATAATGATATAGTACAGAAAACAGAATAAACCAATTTTTAATCATGTCTGGAAACGAACGTTCAAGCTGAAAGTTGTGGCATCAATCTGAGGATTTTACACAAGTATTCCTCCCCCCCATCCCAGTTCAGAAGAGGAAGGCAGGTGTAGTAAAACCAAGGTCTTTGAAATCAGTTGGCTGACACTTTAAACCTCTAGGCCCCCCAACTCAATATAAACAATATTCTTCATAGGAACTTACATTTTGAAAACAAGTATTTCTTAAGCCATATTTCTACATTTCTTAAGTCATGAGAAAGTGTATTGTTTACTTGTACTGCATTAAGTCAGGGCTTTTTCTTTTTTTGAAGATGGCTGACCTCAAATCTTATATTCTAAGTAATAACTGGTATTCTCCAGAAGCATGATTCTAAAATAAATAGTATCTTAAATGGTTTTAATTAATTAACTAATTGTTTTTTAAACTTTATCAGGGCCTGCCTCAGTTGACACCCTGTGCTGGATTTGTACTGCCTAAGGGAACCTGGGCTGGCTCTTGGTTCCTACAGCACCAGTGTACTGGGAAGGAGCCAGGAGGGAGTGCTCTGGCTTCTAGTGCCTCTGGTTGCTGACGGGAGGGTTTTTAGAGGCTCCTCAGGGAGCATCATCTAAACCTTTAAAAAGGGAAATAATATGAATGCATGAAATAAATAAATAATTTAACCAAAATTAAGTTTCTGGTTCTTTGGTGTAATTCAAGGATACCTAAAAAGAAAAGAATCTGATCATTACATAGTCCATGATGAGTCAATGGTCCAAATAACCAGGAATCAAAGACTTATTTAATTCAGTTTAGCAATAAAGTACTGGCAAAATCTGTCAATACTTTTTTAGAATTTAAAATTCTTTAAAATACTCGATGAAAATTGAGATCCAGTGGTTGACTATTGGCATTAAGTTACAAGGGTTCCTGTATTTAAAGTAGGTACCAGGGACTTCTTTCCATTATATACTCTCATGATTTATTAAGCATGGCAGTTAAACATGAGTACTGATTCGTTGCATTTAAAGGAAAAGACTGTCTTAACAATCATTCTCAGTGGAGAGTGGAAGCATCCACACAACACAAACATCCTATTAGAATAAAGCAGGTTTAAAAAAACAGACCACCATGTGAAATGCTGTCACCTGAACATTGTACACTGCCTCAAAATGTTTATTCTAGGGCCATGTTAGAAAGACAGGGCGCTGTGGCTGCTGAGTGTTACAGCACCCGCCTTTAATCTCAGCATTTGGGAGGAAGAGGCAGGCAGACCGAGTTTGGGGCTACTCTGGTCTACACAGTTCCACTCCAGCCAAAGCACATAGTGAGACCATGTCTCAAAAAAAAAAAAAAAAAAAAAAAAGAAAGAAAAGAAAGACAAGGTCACCAAGTCCAAGTGTCTGGGATCTGTAATAGTCTTTTTTTTTTTTGTGAACATTTTCTTAAAGTATAATTTCCTTTTCCTATAATCCAAAGGACAAGCTGAATTTCAAAACATTTTAGAAAGTATCATTTCTGGTTGAGAATTCCAACCCTCAAACAAACAAAACACCACAACCAGTAACAAGGAGATAAAGAATCCACAGCATCTGCATATGTAGGCAATCTACCCTTGGCACAATTATGTGCAAGGCAAAGCTGGTGTCCATTTACACTCTTTCTTAGACTAGGTATTATATTTAAAATAAACCACCTCCATGCATACTTCAGTACTTTCTTCAGTGTTTTCAAGGTAACAGATATAGTTTCAAATCATATAACATGAAGGCATAAACTGAATCATAAACAGATCAAAAGTACTCTTGAACTTACCTTCCAAAACTAAATAACTCAGATCTGAGCATGTGTTCTGCAAAAGTCACTGACAATACAGGTCTAACTCAGCACAATTACTTCTCCTTCAGTTACACTAGTTGTGGATGGGTAGAGAGCACTGACTTTAGATTTCTATGGTGAGCTTCTGTGTTAATAACAGCAAATATGTTGAGTCTGTCACATATCTACAGTCTAAACAATCCCACAAAGCACTTCACCTGTAAGAAAACTTGCAGATATTTAGGCATGTGAAACATACATATACACTCCCTAAGATGTAAACTAGGACCAACTTCACATTTCATTGTCAATTTAAACTAATTGTAAACTTTTTTCATTGTTTTTTCTTATATGTGTGTATATAATATATATATATTTATAAAAAAGAAAATCAAAACCCCAAGCCAAGCCAAAACCTTTGATGATTTAAATCCCTTAAAAAGTAAAGATAAAACTATGACTATATATAACCAATTATGAAACTGGTTTTAAACAAAGGAAACGTATGCAAAAAAAATCTTTGTGTATTTGATAGTCAACTTAATATAACAAAACCAAATTGAAATAGCTTATTAAAAGTGTCCTTATATAAAAATGACTTTGTGATGTACAGTAAAATGCATAAAAATTATCATCCTTTGTTCTTCTCTCCCACCCCCAGTAACTAAAATGGCTACCGTTCCACAACTCTTTGCTTCTACAGAAGAAACACAGTGATGTGATTAAACATTTTCTAGGTTGTATGCTTGTCGAATGTTGAGAGTGTCTCGAAGCATCAAATCCCGGAGGCGCCAGAGGGCGTCTGCCATGGTGGTGTGTGCCCCTTTGCTTTTGAGCCAGTGAGAAGGCAGGCGGCTCTCCTGTTCTTTCGATAAATGGACATCCCGTCTTCGAGCTGAAAATTTGAAGTATAAACAGAGAAACATTAGAATTTTAAGATGATAAAATGACCCCCAGTATTAAGGGTTGATGCATTTACTAAAACAATATTTATTAAAACTGAAAATGTGTTCTAAAGATTATGAATCATAGCAAATTTCTTCTTTTATTAGGCACTGATATCTGACCATTGATACTTTGTCAGTACCCCTGATATTAACAATTATTTTAATGTTATAAAAGGTAAAACCTAACCTAATACTCTTAAGAGATAACATTTCCTAGCTCGGTTTAGAAATGAATAAGGAAGCGAGGCATGATGGTGCATGCCTTTAACCCCAGCGCTCAGGAGGCAGAGGCTGGTGGATCTGAGTTCAAAGCTAATCTGGTCTAGCCAGGGCTACACAGAGAAACCCTGTCTTGGAAAAAAAAAAAATAATAAGGAGCCAGTGGTGGCGGTGTACACTTTTAATCCCAGCACTGAGGAGGCAGGGGCAGTCAGATCTCTGGTCTATAGACCAAGTTCCAGGATAGCGAGAGTTCCAGAGAAACACTGTCTCGAGAAACAAAACAAACAAAAAAGGAATAAGGGGCTGGTTCAGTTGCTAAGAGCATTTGCTGCTCTCACAGAGGGCTGGGGTTCAGGTCCTAGCATGTACAAGGCCACTCACAACTGTCCATAACTACAGTCTAGGTGATCTGATGTTTTCTTCTGGCCTCTGAGGACATCCAGGCATGCATGTGTTGCATATATAAACATACAGGCAAACACCCATAAAATAAAATCTGGAAAGAAATGAATTAAGAGCTGGGCACCTGTAATCCCAGCTCGGAGGAGACCTGCCATTTCAAGGAAAGCCTGGGAAACATGTAAGAGCCAGTTCTATCTCAAACATCAAACCAAACCACAACAAAAATCAAAAATCCAACCAGGATCAGGGAGATGGCTTGGTTCATAGTAGTGCTCACTGCACAAATCTGGTATAATCAGGAGTCAATCCCTCATCGCACACAGAAGGGCGGATAGATGTGCTGGGTATCAGGTATCCTGATAATTTTAAGGAAAGATGGGAGTCAGACGAGAAATACCCAGAAGTTCAAGGGGCACTTAGCCTAGAGTCAACAGTGCAGCAACATAAACAAGAGAGACTCTGTTTCAATAAGGTAGAAGAACCAACTCCTGAAAGTTGTCTTCTGTCCTCCATGTAGCCAAAGAATATGCACAAAGACATACAAGTTTATTGTTATCTACTGAGCTATCTCTGCAGCTTACAAGTTTATTCTTTAAGACAAATAAGCAGAAGCTTCCAAATTCCTTTCCAGGAACTAGGTAACACTACTTCATTGTATATTGCAGATACATTATTCACTGAACTAAATGAATTACTTAGTAGACTAAACAAATATGCTTTCTAGTTTTTTCTTTTTAAAATCTGACATGTATTCTAATGCTCAAATATCTAGAAAAAAAGTCAATGTATTTGAGAAGATGAACTTGAATGTATTTGAACAGCTGAACTTTGATTTTTAGACCCATTTTCACTGGGTCAAAGAACCTAATCTATTCTATGAAATATATAATTTATTTTACTGGTATAAGAAAAGGGGGAGCCAAGTGGTGGTGGCACACGCCTTTAATCCCAGCACTCGGGAGGCAGAGGCAAGTGGATCTCTGTGAGTTCGAGGCCAGCCTGGTCTACAAGAGCTAGTTCCAGGACAGGCTCCAAAGCTACAGAGAAACCCTGTCTCGAAAACAAAACAAAACAAACAAACAAACAAACAAAAACCAACCCCCCCCCAAAAAAAAACAAAAACAAAACAAGAAAAAGGGGAAAATATAGAATCAGCACAAATGAGAAAACTGGGAGGAAATATGTATTTCATCAAGGCTCTCCTTACCTGCCAGAGTTTGGTCCCACTTGCTAATGCTGTTGGATTCAGCACTGAGTCCTTCAATATATTTTAAGTAGGCCTCTGAGTGGAGAAGTCTTTGGGTCTTTGGTGGGGGAGCCACAAACATGGGTGTTGTTGGCTGCTGTATGACAGGGGGGCCAGTTGGATGAGGACCAGGATATGGAGGTGGTGCCTGCTGCCCTGTAGGCCCCAAAACTCCTACCTGAAACAGCATGAGATTAAGGCAAAAAGATAGTCTGCATATGTTCTGAGAAGACAATGGCCAAAAACCTTGAGTCCAAGGAAAATCAAACTAGGAGGCTCACCTGTTGTCCATACGGACTTCCACCTGGTGCTGGAGTCCCTACCATGGGGGCTACTCCTTGATTCATCACACCTATAATTCAGAATGCAATGGCACAATTAGAGACTCCAGGTTTCACTGACTGAAAATGTCTGACAAGAGCTGATACCATTTATAATGTATGTACCTTTGCCCTTGAGTGTGGATAGGAACCTTAAATACTCCAAACACAATCTAATTAGGAAATTTATATTCTTTTGTTTCTGGTTAAAGTACATTTTGTCAGAGGTACATTAATTATCCCAGGCTTAGAATGTTTTGAACCCTGGGTGAGATACGGAAAAGAGAATACACTTCTCTTTTCAAGGCACTTTTCTGACCACATCGTCTTGTGCAATTGGAGCCTGAGGAACCCGGCTCAGCAGTAACCATTGTGCTGGGGCAGGAAACAAGGCTGAGGAAGAGCAGTTACCTGAGCCTTGTGGAGGCTGGAGGCACTACCTTAATGTTCTTTTGCAGGCCACCAGCTGGTTCTACCTCAGGCACTAATATTGGCAGAGGGAAGACATTTCAGTGGATGATGTGGAAGCAGGGTAGCCTTGTTGCCATCACCTCGGATTCCAAATGACAAAAGAATAGAAAAAGACTTCATGGCTCTATTCTCTCCGGGAATTATTGGGGAAGTGTCCGCTGGTGAATGTTCATGAGCAATTGTTGTCTCACAGGCCCTCGTTGATAGAAATGGACTGCCCTAAATTTAGTTTTTTAAGGCCATTTTTTCCTCAGGGCTGGGCTGTTTGCTACTTTAACAAAACAGAAATAACCAAGGGACTCAAGCCATAACCAAACCATCTACAGCTGTTCCTTAAGGCATAAGTCCTGCCAGTGAGATATAGAGGGGCCAGGAGGAACTAGCTTCCTAGTCTTCTGCTCCTCTGGTGAAAATGCTGGTGCTTATGTTAGCTCACACCTGTGACTCTAGACCTGGGAAGCTGAAGCAGGAGGACTGCTGTGAGTCTGAGGCCGGCCTGGGTTATACAGAAACTATGCGCATTTCCCAAAGCTAACGTTCTGACAGGCAGAAAACTGGTCACTTGAAAGTTCAGAGTTTTTAAGTGTCACTTCCAGGACGTACAAGGCATTTTCTTTGTTGAAACAGAAGAAAAAGAGTGAAACAAGTTTCTGTTTAAAAAGGAGGAATACGCCAAGTCCTTGCAAATATAACCCAATCACCGTGACAGCTGTGTCCTGGTGATTTACCAACTGCACAAAGTAGTAATGGCAGGTAAGCTGCTGCTTCAGCAACACATTAGTAAACCACAGTTCCGGCTCCCTTCAGGTCTCTCTTCTACCTTAGACTCTACAGACTTGGAGGCTCCCCAAAATGACTGTTATCACAGATTTGTAGGACAGCAGAAGCAAATCAGCAACCCCCTCCACTTCCTGTTAACAAGTACCATGACTGGGGTGGTCATTGTGAACGTGAAGCTCAAAGTCAGATCAGCTGTGCATGGGCATACAGAGAGCTCCGTCTCCCTGACTATTATCAGGTGTGCTGTGCTTTCATTCAATGCAGTTTGGATTCTGTAGGCAAAAGAAGCAAGGATAACAATGCCCCACACCCACCAAAACACAGCTGCTATATTGGGGTGTGTACTTGCCTTAAACAGGACTCCTATCAAGTGCTATATACATTTAGAAGGTGCCAACTCCAATAAGGTTTTACTGATTGACTCAAAGAAACCTTGTGCCAAGGCATGAGGGTGTAGATTTAGGACCAAGTTCACTAGCCATGTAAGAAAAATTGCTTTCTGATTGACTCCTGGTGCCACGGCATCTCACATGAGTCACCACATCCAGAATGGAGTACAAATGCCACAAACATTCCTTCTTTTGGGAGCATTTAAAAAAAGCTTTGGTGGAGTTATGGCCATTCTTGAAGGAACAGAGAATGTGGCTGAAGTGCAAGGGTGGAATGCATGCATGTCATCCCTGCACTTGGAATGGCAAGGCAGTAGAATCTCGAGTTCCAGGCCAGCCTTGGCTACATAGCCAGATTCCTATCCAAAACAAAACAAAACAAAACAAACAAAAAAACAAAAAAAAACAACAACAACCAAAAAAAAAAAAAAAACCCCAAAACCAAACCAAACCAAAAAAAAACAGAAAGAAAGAAGTATGGTGGAATTATCATTTGTTTCCCCTACACACTCTGAAATATTATTTGAAACCATGTAGATAGAACCTTATGGGCAGTGGGTCAAGCATAATCCAAGTAAACCTGACAGACCCCAATCCACATTTCACCTGGGTTTGGCTCTCTAAGATGACATTTCAATAATGGATCAATTGCTGCTCCAAGTAATCTAAAAGCCACATTTCCCCTAACTAGATTATAGCCAAAAGTAAGTTCTTTTGCATATGATGGGAGTTATTACGAAAACTTGTCATTTTCCAATCTTTTAAATTTCATTATAAAGTAAAACAATATAGTGGTTTCTGAGCTCTATTTATATATTTCTCCATAAGACAACTTCTGGGTTCTGCTGGCAAGCAAATATGTCCATAGCTAACAAGGTGTTATTTAAAGTGTTGTGTCATGCTTGTTAGGGAACTCAAGACTAAATCAATACAAACTCCTTCCCTTCCTACGTTCTGCTACAAAGTAAAGAATTTCTGAAGAGCTTCAGTATGCTATTCTGTGATCACCTTAAAAGGGCTGTGGAGGAGGAAGAGATGGTGCAGGTGAGGGACTCTACAATGAAGACCCTGTGAGATAAGAATTTCAGCAGATGAAGAAATGCACCTGGAGTAAACAGTACTTTTATATATGACTCTGGACTGGCAATTCACTGATAAGAGGTTGTGGCCTCAAAGCTTTTCAAACATGTATCTGATAATGAACCGTGCCTCCTGCTCCTTGATATATATAGGTCTGACCTCTGTAATGCATCCTGTGCTGCTGCCAGGTAGCAGATACACAGGGCACAGGTAGCAGTAGGTCACCTGCTCAAATGTAGGATGGGCCCTACTGCTGACAGCTCTGGGATTCTTAGTGAGGGAAGCCTGGCCACCATGGGCAGCAAGTGCCTCCTGGAAGAAGTGGCTGAGGGAGGAAAAAGAATAAAAAAAAAATGAGATTAATGAGTGAATGAGGATGATGTTCTTACCGGGTGGTGGGATGCCTGGGAGGCCAGGAACACCTGGCGGAAGATGGTGAGGTGGAGGCCCCCCAGGGTGAAGTGGCTGCATGCTGCCCATGCTAACAAGGCCATCAACTGGGCCCTGCAAAGGTGGAAGGCCTGGCGGATAGCCACCCATCATGCCTTGAAGGACACAACAAATTTCAGACATGCATCATTAACATGCAACATGAGCTAAGTAATAACAACCCCCTCCATGCACTACCAATGAATAAAGCACCCTTAGTACTGCATGATATCACAGCAATTAGTGCAATTATTTTGTTGCAATAATGAACAAAATAAAGTTACAAATATGAAACCCAACATTTTTGGATGAATTAGTACTTAGTAAATTATTGTTTATAATTATTCTCAATAAGCTAAACATAATGTTTTCATTTAATAAAGAGGAGTTCTAGTAACAGCTTTCCCAAGATCAGAACTATCGCAAGCTGTTCAAACAGTGACCAGTTCTGCCACCTGCAACTCCAAGTGATCAGTACATACCCCATTACTCCACTCTGCCCGCACTCACATCCCTATCGTGGGTGCACATGAAGGGAAATCAGAATGGAGGGAAATGAGGTGCACAGTCCTGATCACAAGGCATGGTTCTCCAGTTTGGGAGCAAAAAAGTTTCAAGACTTCTTCATATACTCCTCCCTTCTATCTCCACCACTGCTGTTAAGAATGGATTACGTTAAGGTTTGAGCTGGAGAACAACTTCTAACATCCATCACAATGAATAATATTTCATCTTTAGATTTCAGAATATGTTAAGGAGAAATCTAAACCTTCTCAAGCCAACTAAAGTCCAGGTTGCTTAGAAACCGACACACAGCAGGCCTGAGGGGACAGCTGGGGAGCTTGGCTCTGCTGACAGGAAGAAAGGCCAGCTGTTATCACTGTCTTCAGGTTCACAAATCTCCTCACGTAAACCTTCAATTGATAGGGGTTTTAACTGAGGTATAGAATTCCTAAGAACAGAGGCTTTTGTTCCTTTATTTTCCAAGCATACCGTCATATAACAAAACATCTGCTAGCCAGGGAAGTATTACAACAAGTATTTTGGAAATAAGAAAATTATTTTGGTAAGGATACACCAATCAAAAAAAAAAAAAAAAAAAAAAGAATAAACTACGACTCTCCTGGAATTGTAAGAGTCTCAATGGATGTAAAGCTCCCCCTGGAGTACAGTCACTTTTAGGCAGTTTCTCACATAGGGCAAAGGCATAGCACCAAAATCCTCTTCGAAGAGAATTTCAGTTTTACTTTGAAGTGGTATTAGAAACCATTTATTTGTACAAGTTTAGTCTTTTAAAGGTATGGCATACTGAAAACCCTGAAACTGACTCACCTTGCCTCCTTAGTCATATCTAAACTGGCTAGAGAAACTTACAATTATACAAAACAAATTTGAAATATTTCTATACATGAAATAGCATGCATTTCAGTTTTGAAGAGTTCAAGGTTAAAAACGACTTTGAGCTGATACCATCATCTTAAACATGATGAGATCCAATGTTGCCAAACTGCCCTTTCAACACCACCAGGTACAGCTTTGAAGGATAAGTAGGTGAGAAATTGAACAATGTTAGGAGGCTTTGCTTTCAATTACAAAAGCCCATCTGAACGCAGCCGCCATAGGCTGTGGTTGAAGATTAAGTTATTAAGAACTGAAAGACACAACACTTGTCTTCATTAAACTGTACTTTGGCATTTATTATCCCAGTCACATGTGTTCAAATGAGCTTCGATGCTTGTAAGCAAAGCTGGTCTCAGACAACAAGAAGGCTAAGACTCAGGCCCTAAGCAACCTATATTCCATGGAAAAATCACCCTCTTAGCTGCAAAGCTCTCACTGTGGACAAAGGCTCTTTATTGTAGAGATTCTGTCCTTCACTCCTGTGGCCCAGAAGCCTGGGCAGCACACCTTTAGTAATAGAGCAGTGGTCTTTTAGAGGGACCATCTTCCTCAACCACAGAGCTATATGATGCTATTCCCCAACAGGGAGCTAAAATTGCTGCAGCTGCTAATTTTTGTTTCTTTTTAGCTATTTGTATTCATTTTGTTATTATGTTCTTGGGTTTTGTCGTCAAGGACATAGTGCCACAGATTTATACATCAAATAGAACAAAAGAGGATGTCAATGAGGGAATCCTAACTTTCAAAGTCCCCGTGATCAAGACCGATTTCTGAAAACCTCTGGAACCCCATTAACCAAAATGGGCCATGGAATAGAGCAGGCGATTATGAGATTTGTTAGATCAACATAAGTCACACTGAAAGCACCGACAGCCATGATTCAGACGTGCTTTGGTGAGTGCAACTGCTGAGTTCAGCGACAGTGCATCTGAGAACTTGCCATCACAAAAGTTAGGAGCAACAAGGGAAAAGTTATCCTATGCACGCTTCCTCTAAAAGCAAAAACGAAAAAGGCAAAAAACGAAAACGGCAAGAACAAAAAACAGCAAAAACAAAAACAGTATCCCAACAAAGCTGCCTTAAACAACACTGTCTTGGACTAAGTGCAAAAGAGGTCAGACTATTGTTTAAGAGGAAATACAGGTGGCATATGCAGAGCTCACCAGACAGGAAGAAGTAACAAAGGAAGGCCTGAGAGGTGGTCTGCAGGCTCTTCGTGGAGACATGTCAGACAAGATTTCAATTCAACAGTAGTCAAATTTGCTATGGCTACCAGAACCAGAGACAACACACACAAGCAAACCACATTCATCATTTTCTTTAACTTTTTTTTTCCTATTCTTTCTTTCTTTTTTCTTTCTCTCTCTCTCTTTCTTTCATCTTATTGTCTTTATTTAAATATGTGACTGGGATACTAACAGAAAATGCAGTTTAATGTAATTAAATAGAAAAGCATTACAGAGTGGGCACAATGAATTGAATGAGGACTTCCCCCCTACTAAGCAGTCATGCACATTGGTGACCAAGAAAGGATTTAATAATTCATTGTCAAAAATCCTTTTAAGTGGTCAGTCTTTTAAGGATGGCTGCAGCAGAATAAGGCAAACTGAACTGGCATGAGACAGAACATCAACACCACCTAAAGACTGCTTTTATGTTTTCCTTGGAGTTCTTCAGAACAGAACTCAAGGTCTGTTTATATTTCCTGCTGGAGTGCTCTGTCAAGAGCAGCCTGGGGTAAGAACATTGCCAGACCATGCCTACAGTAAGGGAAGAGCTGCTACCTACCACTTGCCAGGGCTGGGCCCATGGCCCACTTTGGGATAGAGAAGAGGCATTGCCTGTATGGGAAAAGCAATACAGGACAACATGGATGACTTGAAACTTTGAATCTGTCATGAGAAAAGGCTACAGACTGTGGCCTACTCCTTTTGGAGAAAAAAAAAATGAAGGAATTTCTTAAAGTGGAAAAAAATGGTCTTAGCTCCTGTTTTTACCTGCAACAGGTGTCAACTGCTGATTGAGCATCCCCATTGGTGTTGGTGGTGGCACCACCCCCATGAGAGCCCCCACAGGGGTGCCTGCTCGGGGAGAAGCACTCGGCTGCTGTTGCTGTGCTGCTCGCTCTCTCTCCTGCTGCTCAGCAACTTTAGCTGCCCGCTCTGTAAAGGCATTTCAGATTTTCAATTCTGTTTTTAACCCAGGAATTCAAAATACCATCCATTGCATTCAACAGGACTAGTAAAAACACAGGCAACAGTTCTGTCTCAATGGAAGGAACGGTAGATGACTAGTCTCAACACAGGAGTCGGGCCGATTTCACTTGATAACCTAGAATTCAGCTTTCCTATCCCATCTTGAGAACTGGTCTGCAAAGATTTCAAGAGTGTTAAGACTGAACACACATTCAGAAAGCACAGGTTTTATCAAAACACATCGCCAGCGTAACCACCGTGGGTAATCTCACGAGGCACTCTGAAGATGAGAAGCGCTATCATTATTCTAGTATTAATAGCATTAAAGATTATAATTTCAACATGAAGCAATTCCATGGCCCATTATAATTTTTGGCACAATTGTACTTACTCTAATTTCCTGATTTCTTGTATCCAATTTTACTAAAATTTGAGGACTCATCAATAATATCACAAGTTTAGCAGCTGAAGAAAATTAACTCTGTAAGGGAAAAGTAGCTTACTCCCTCTAGTTTAAGATCTTAGGAAACGTGAACAGCCAGTTTCTACACTCTAATGAGGCAAAGGAAGAGGTCATGATTAACAGACTCCAAGGGAGGAAATACATGATCAGCTAGACTACAGTCATCAGAAGCGGGGAACTAATACATACATGTATATAGCAATGGACAAAATTCTCAAAGAACCAGGTTCACTTAAGCTGAGTTCAAAACTGATCATAAATTACCCTAAATCAGCAAGAATTCCAGCATCTGCACTTAGTGTACCTGAAATGCAAGAGGAGCACATATTTTTGGGACCTCTGGGCTATTAGCCAATAGATCCTCACTTCCTTAAGCTACTCTGCACCTCTAGAGCCAGTACCTTCAACAGTCACACTTCTAGCAGGCCAGACCTTCTTTGAGGGCATATTCCCAAAGTTCCCACCACACAGGGTTTATTTAGCTAAGTAGGAAGTCCTTCCCACTCTTCAGATGTGCAAACAGAAGCTGGGATACAGGCAGTGACTTGTCCAAGAATACAGGAGAAACAGCAACTTATGGCCCTGACACCTGGTGTCACATTTCAACTTTCACAGTTAACTCTCCAACATGGAATTCAAAAGACTAGAGCTATCTGGGGGAAACAGCTTGAGGTCATGCGGCTTTAAAGAGACTCAAGAACCAACAGCTCCACTCCTTTATGGGAGGATGTGAGAAATGTGCAAGTCAAAGGTCCCCAAGGCTGTGATGGAGCTGGTGTGGACACCTGTCATCACTCACTAGCACTACCCATTCTAACATCCTCTGTAATCTGAGCACAACAAGTGTGAAGGCCAAACCCATCCTCACAGCCTGTCTTCCCAAGATAGTACTTAAAAAAAAAACTATTGGTGATCTAGATGCACCAATATTAAATCCAAACTGACATAAATGAAACAGTAAAACTGGGAGGGAAAAAGAAAAATTGAGAAAAATTGAAGTTTGCAAAAACAGAAAAGTTCAGGCGTGTGGATCAAATATTAGTTCTTCCTGAGAGAAGCTGAACTGGGAAGCTCTGTAAGTCAGAATTACTAAAACTATGCCAGCCAAACTCCCAACTTTGGGTTTTGAATTTAGTGGGCAGAGAAACCCAAAGTTCAGAGTTTGAATTTCAGGCTACTGAACCATGCAACTCCCATCTCACTAGGTCCTTCCTAATTCCAGACACCCCACTGCATGAGCGAATTTCTCAACTATCATTTATTCTTCCCTTGGCCGGGCTCCAGCTTTTCTGTCTTCACATTATCTCTAGATCCCTTTCTCCCATCCATACCACACAATACTAGCCGTCTGCCTTGAAACGGGCTTTACACTACATTAGCCTAATTTCTTAGACAGCAGTCCTCCAACTAGGTGGTATATTTGGTCGTAACTTGCAGTAAGCCCTGAAATATCAAAGTGTTCCAGAATTACAAGTTCTTATGGGACTGACTTAGAGTTTCTCAAAGAATGTTTCATAAATTAACTTTCCAGGGTATTCCTAGATACCACATAAATACCTGGTCATACTTCAGAAGATGGATGACAAATAATAAAAAGGTTCTTTATTATTAATCTATTAATCTAGGAGACTAACTCAGGACTATGCCTAGAATTTGGAATGCTTCTGAAACAGGTTTTGCCACAAAATATTTTTTGGCAGAGCATCTTGCAGGGTTAGGCTTCACTAGAAGTTCCGTAAGGAAGACTGTCAGATAATTTTATAAGAATAAATAGTAATAGGAATATAACTTTTTTTTTTTTAACAAAAGAGTTGTTTTGGAGATTTCATAAACTTTAGTAAAAAAAGCAGCCTTCATAATGTACGCTTGCTGGAAAATAAGGGATCTGGACTTAGTCAAGAAGTGTACTGACCACTGTGGGGAAGGAGACTTTTTATTGGAACATTATCTACATACAATATTTAAAATGGAAAAACTACAACTCAAAGGTTAAAAGGCCTGCCTAACTAATGTATTGCTTTCTCTCATTCATTAAAGTCATATCCAATATTAACTATAACAACAAAAGATCTAAACCACCACAAATCTCTTAAGAATTTATGGCTATGAACCACCAAATATTTGAGTACTAATAGTTCATGGCTCAAAGTGATCTAATTGCAGAGTAAAGGGGAAATGAAGACAGCTGAGCTTTGTCAAAAGCATCCAAGTGTCTTGGTATTAGGTATGAACATAGACACAGCACCAGGCACACCAAGTCTGAGCCTAGAGTTTAACTTACAGCTTTTGGCTGTTAAAAGACATAACAGAAGACACTTATTTTAAAAGGCCACTTGCAGGTGAATTTTAATCAAAATTAAAGTTAACATTATTGAACAGTCACTCCCCTGCTCAATGTGTGTGCCTACAGGGATAAATGAAATAAAATCGTGCAATTTTTAATACCATTTTTTTTTTTGAGAAATTTGTGGCAACACCACCACCGGGATCTGAGGCCAAGTTAGAGGCAACACTCCGTGTACTGGCATCGACTGCCGGTATACTTCTGTCAGCTGGAACAGTCCAAAACACCAAATTCATGTGCATGTGGTAAGAACAAGAGAGTAAAATCTGCCTATGCATGTGCATTCCTGGAAAACACTCCTTTCTTCTTAGAAAGTGGGGACAGTTGTGCCTGGTCTCTATTTACCTTCATATTCTGCTTTCTTGGCTGTCTCAAGGTTTCTCCACTCTGTCCCCACCAGTCTGCTGAGCTCCCCGAAAGAGTAGTCTGGGTGTTGGGCTTTAATCACAGCTCTCATTTCACTGCTGAACAGAATGTAGCCACTCATGTTGATTTTCCGTTTAGAACCTTCCTTCTTTGCACTGCCTTTGGCAGACTTTGGGGTAGACTGTAAGACAGAAAGCTTACATAGGGTATCAGAAGATTGCACCAAGTTAGCTACATAGTTTCTAGAAGCCAGACACATAAGGTTCAATAATAAATGTTTTATAGACATACTCAGTTTGTAGCTCACATTTTCTTGGTCAAAATATACTGCTTTCTTGCCTTGTACAAAAACAAGTGAAAATTTCATTGAATTCCATGACTGCAATCTACAATGGTGACCTCACAATTAAGTCTTGAGAAAATTCTGAATGAGGAAAATAAATACAATAGGAATCACCTCAACCATAAAAAGGGGGAAATTAAAAGACACAGGTATCCAGGTATGGCAGAATACATCTATAATCTCATTACTTAGGAGGTGGAAATGGAGGCAGAAGGATCACATATATGGCCACTGAAAATTAAGGGAGTTAAGAGCATAATACCATTCTTTATTTCTTTTCTTCACTACAAGGCAAGAAGCCTTCAATTAAACTGCTATTAAACCATCTCTATGAAATTTAAAAGAGTAATTATTATTGGCTTGATGATGTGATATGTATTTTTGTCAATTAAAAATAAATTAGTAAATAAAGGCTCTGACAAGCAAATAAAACACCATCATTAAAATAAATAAATAAAACAAAAAACAAAAAAACACTATTATTCCTTTTTGCAGATTTCTAGGCAAAAGTTCACATATTAAAAGTGCGTGGCAGTGTATGCCTATACTTCCAGTGCCTGGGAAATGAAGGCAAGAAAAGCAAGAGTTCAAGCACACCTTGAATACACAAGTCTGAGGCCAGCCTAGGTTACCGACATCATCTCAAACAAAACAAAGGCTGAATACACAGGGGCTGTCATGTCTGAACCTGCTGCAGACCAGAGCTGAGAACAAGGCAGGTAACGGGCATGTCACCTTACCTGTGGGGGTGTGTAGGGCATGAGGTCCAGCTCACTGGCCAGGGGAGTCTGAAGCTGAGGTAGAGATGGAGGTTCAATGACCTCACTATCCTCTTCTCCCATCTCTTCAATATCATCATCTCCACCTTCTAACTCAGCAAACTTAGCTTCTAGCAATTGTATCTTCTTTTCCAACAAAGGTGAGGGTTCTTTCTGAGGAATGATTGGTTTTCTGAAAACAGTGTCAAAAATAAATAAATGATCAAAAACCCATTGCCATTGTTCTTGAGGTCTCAGTAGTCCTCATTGTCCACTATGTTCAGCGAGACCGGTTTTAACCCAGGCTTTTTCAGACCCCAGGCCAGCTGGCCTTGGTGAGTTCCCGATAGAACATCCCCATTGTCTCAGTGTATGGGTGCCCCCCTCGCGGTCCTGAGTTCCTTGCTCGTGCTCTCTCTCCTTCTGCTCCTGATTTGGACCTTGAGATTTCAGTCCGGTGCTCCATTGTGGGTCTCTGTCTCTGTCTCCTTTCATTGCCTGATGAAGGTTAATATTCAGGAGGATGCCTATATGATTTTCTTTGGGTTCTCCTTCTTATTTAGCTTCTCTAAGACCCCAATTATATGCTCAATGTCCTTTATTTATGGCTAGAAACCAAATATGAGTGAGTACATCTGTACCTATTGGTTTCGTGGGAGACTAGGCAGTTTCGTGGATGCTCACCTTACTAGACCTGGATGGAGGTGGGTGGTCCTTGGACTTCCCACAGGGCAGGGAACCCTGATTGCTCTTTGGGCTGACGAGGGAGGGGGACTTGACAGGGGGAGGGGGAGGGAAAGGGGAGGCGGCGGTGGGGAAGAGACAGAAATCTTTAATAAATAAATAAATAATAAATAAATGAGTAAGTAGATGTAAGTTGCTGATCACTTCCAAGTTGTCAGAGAGCAGATTTGAACATCTACAAATGACATTTTACAACCTTCCACAGTCACTCTAAGCCTTAGAGACTAAGGGCAACAAAGTAGCTTAAATGAGTATTTGTGATATCACTTCTACTTAGAAATAATTCTGAAGAATACTCACAGAGCACAGGTCAGGTCTAATGGACTATATGTTAAAAGGGAATTGTCATAACCTATGGAAATGAGCAATGCCCCCACAGAGAGGCTGCCAACCAGAACCAAGTGTCTTCATTATACAGTCGCTCGTGTCTTAGCCAAGGTACTATTAGAAGAACTGTCCAATAATTTTTTAATTGAATATTTTCCTTCTCTCTCTGCAACTAAGTCTCACTTTGTAGCCCAGGCTGATTCAAACTTATACAATCCTCCTGTCTCAGCCTCCCAAGTATGGGAATTACCACGTTTCACTAAATTAACATTTTCAACTGGAATTATGTAATGATAGTTCAAGACCTAATAATAACTCAAAACATTGGGCTAGCCGGGCGGTGGTGGCGCACGCCTTTAATCCCAGCACTCGGGAGGCAGAGGCAGGCGGATCTCTGTGAGTTCGAGTCCAGCCTGGTCTACAAAGGGAGTTCCAGGACAGGCTCCAAAGCTACAGAGAGACCCTGTCTCGAAAAAAAAAAGAAAAAAAAAAAAAAAAGAAAAAAAAAAACATTGGGCTACACTATTTTGATAATTTAGCCCAAGTGTTCTTTCTCCCTTAGTTTTAGAAGCTTTACCTGAAGTAGTAAATTTCATCATCTACAACTTTAGCAGAGAGTGAAAACCTCTTCAACCCCTTGAATTTCTTCATCTGCTTGTCACTCTCATTATAGCGACTCTCACAAAGCAGAATGTCATTTTCTGGTATTTCAGTTGGCCTGCAGGAGAGGAAGTCCTTGAATGACAACACAGCACATTTTCCTGAAAGAGTAAATTGGAGATAGATTGAATGAGTAGGCGCTGTCATGGTTAATAGGCTAGGCTGACCAGCTAGTGAGCCCCAGGCCGTCTCCGCCTCTCCCGTGCTGGGTGACAAGTGCACACGACCAAATCTGGCTTTATGAAATGAGGTTTGGGAGACTAAACTCAGGTCTTTAAACTTGCAAGGCAAACCGAGCTGTTTCCCCAGTTCCAAATTTTATATTTTTATGTTTTGGTTCACAGTTAAATAAATCAAAAGGATATAAATGGCATAAAAGATATATACAGATGAATAGAATGAAACTGAAAGCCTAGACATAAAACCTGTACAACTGGACAACTAAATTTCTACATGAAAGAAGTCAATCCCCACCACATTCCACACATTAAGTCAACTCAGAATGGATTAAATGCCTACATGGAAGAGCTACAGAATAAGGTTCAGAGGAAAACCTAAGGTGTGATCTCCATCATCTGATTAAACAGTGGTTTCTTAGAACAGACATTGGAGGGACACATAACAGCACAGAGGACAACGGTCAGACTTCAGGGCTGGAGAAATGCCTCAGTGGGTAAGAGCATTTATAGTTTTTAAAGAGGACTGAGTTCAACTCCCAGCACCCACAACAGACAGCTCATTACTCCCTGGAACTCCCACTTTGGGGAGCCAACACCTTTCTGACCACCTTGAGGACATAGAGACATACAAACATATGCATAAGTAAATAATGAAAAAATTTAAAATGTAGACCATCAAAATTAAAAACTCTTGAACTCCATAGGATCCTACTGGAAAAGTGAAAAGACAACCTACAGAAGAAAAAAAATTTCAAATTATGTATCTAGTTAAGTATCTAATACCCAGAATATTTTTTAAAAGTCCACAATTTAACACTTATAAGATTCTATTAAAAACAGAAAAAAAGTCATTAAAAGACATTTCCCCAAAGATTTAAGATTGTAGTAGGTGCAGGAAAATGATCGCTAGCATCATTAATCATTAGGGAGATGCAAATCAAAACTACAATGTACCACTTCATATCCATGAATATGACTTCTAAGAGGAAAAAGGAACAATGGCAAGTAAGAAACTGGAGAGAATAAACTGATGCAGCTGCTATGGAAAGTAGTCTTAACATAGGGAACTGGAGGAGGATTTGGGGGTGGATATGATCAAGTTTGTATACATGCATGAAACTGTCAAAGAATAAATAGAACTATTTTTTAAAAATTAAACATAATTACCGCATGAAATGCTGCTTTTGGGTGTCTAGCCCAAAGAACTGAAGGATCAAACAACTGTATGGCAATGATTCTTACAGCATGTACAGCAACATTATTAATAGTAGCTACAATGTAGAAAAAAACTAAGTTGGCTAACAGATAAATGGATAACAAAGCATCATGCATATCTGTTATGGGGCATTACTCAGACTTACAAGGAAATGAAATTCTGATGCACGCAACATGGACCAATCTTGAAAACATTATGTTACATGAAATATACCAAGAAAAAGACAAAATATCCACTGTCCCGCTTATGTATAATACAGAACATACAAAATTCATATGATTGAGTGGAATAGATTCCTAGGCAGGGAGGAGCAAGGAGGAAATGGCTCAGCAGTTAAGAGCATTGCCTGCTCTTCCAAAGGTCCTGAGTTCAATTCCCAGCAACCACATGGTGGCTGACAACCATTTGTAATGAGGTCTGGTGCCCTCTTCTGGCCTGGAGGCATACACACAAACAGAATATTGTATACATAATAAATATTTGAAAAAAAAAATCCAATCAAAAGTGACAAGAACAACCCTGTTTTTATTACTGAACATACTAAAAATGCTCACAGCCAACAACTCATTGTATACATACATTTAAAACAGGTCAGAAACATTTATTTATGTATTTTTTTTTTTTTTTTGAGACAGGGTTCCTCTGTAGCTTTGGAGCCTGTCTTGGAACTAGCTCTTGTAGACCAGGCTGGCCTCGAACTCACAGAGATCTGCCTGCCTCTGCCTCCCGAGTGTTGCCATTAAAGGCGTGCACCACCATCACCCAGCAGGTCAGAAACATTTAGAAGTTCAAGAGCGCTATCACTGCCTTAGAAATACATGGCATTTATTTACCAAACTCAATAGACTTTTAGTTAGAACAGCCATTCTTTATGTTTTAGAGAAGAAAAAACAGAGATGCAAAAATGATTTTAAAAAGTTCTCTTCATAGCTAAGGGAGATAGGGATGTGGTTCATCTGGCTGAGTGCTTGCCTAGCATGCAGGACCAAGCATGGTTAACTATGCCTGCAACCCACAGTGTTGCAGAGGTGGAAGCAGGAGTGTCGGAGTTGAAGGTCCTTCTCAGACACATACTGGGTTCCAGGTCAGCCTGGGCAACAAGACTCCCATTTCAAAACAAAAGTCAAGTGATCGGAAGCCCTGAAATAAATGTATCTAAGTGCTTTGGCTTGGGTTCCTACTAGGGTCCCTAACCACAGGTGAAACACAGCCTTGATGTCACCTAATAATACAATTTTTCTCTAAAAGCTGTTGGATTTGGGAGGTGGAGAGATGGTTCAGCAGCTCACTGGCTACTCCTCAAGTAGACCAGAATTTAATTCCTAGTACCTATAACGGTTTACAGTTTATATAACAACTGTATATAACTCCAGTTCCAGAGCATCTAATGATGCCCTCTTTTGGCCTCCATGGGCACGAGGCATGTATACAGCATGCAGACATATGTGCAGACAAAATGTCTATACACATTAAAAAAAGATCTTGAACCGGGAGGTGGTGGCACATGCCTTTAATCCCAGCACTTGGGAGGGAGAGGCAGGCGAATCTCTGTGAGTTCAAGGCTAGATTGGTCTACAAGAACTAGTTCCAGGACAGCTAGGGCTGTTACACAAAGAAACCCTGTCTCAAAAAACAAACAACAACAACAACAAAAAGATCTTGATAGGAATTACAATGAATTTATAGATTAGTTTTGGGAGAATGGATATCCTTAAAATAGTGAGCTCTTCCTTTATAATGTAACAGATCATTTTCATTAATTGGGTCTTTTGTAATTTGCATAACATCTTTATCAATATATTGTTTTGCTCCATATATCCAAATATCAGCATTTTATTATATATAAAGATTAACATAGTTATCATTATTCTCTTTCATATATTTTGTAATTGTAGTATATATAATAAAACTTAACCAGACAAGCCACATTTTAAGTGCTTGAGAGTTACATGTAGCTAGTGGCTACTGTAATAGATACATTTTAATACCTATGAAGTAAAATAAAAACTTCTCACAGAAAACAAGACAAAATTTATACAACCTTGAGACATATAGAGATTAAAGTACCATACAGAACCAAAAAAGGAAAAGGAAATATACATGTAATATATATGTATACATAAATATATACATATATTATATATGTAAATATATATACTGGGCCTCAGCAAAATAAAAGATTTCCTCTGCTTTTCAAAAGACAAAATTAAGAAAATAAAAAGAGGGGCTGGAGAGATGGCTCAGTGGTTAAGAGCATTGCCTGCTCTTCCAAAGGTCCTGAGTTCAATTCCCAGCAACCACATGGTGGCTCACAGCCATCTGTAATGAGGTCTGGTGCCCTCTTCTGGCCTGCAGGAATACATGTAGACAAATATTATATACATAATAAATACATTTTAAAAAAAAGAAAGAAAATAAAAAGATTAGTCTTCCTCCAAGAGGAAATATTCATGAGCCAGGTAATTGGCAAAGAATTTGTTTTTACAATATATTAAAAATCTCTTACAAGTCAATAACAAGGAAAACAATACAGTAACAAATTCCTGTTGTTGAATATGCCTGTCACTTCTAGAGTTCTCTACTGGGTTTGCTTGTAGGGGAATTAGGTATCAGCTTTCTCTGGTATGCTAACCCATATTAGGTTATTATTTTTTTAATATAAAGTTTTCTTGTAATTTTTCCACCACCTTTTTGCTCTTATGGTTTCATGCATTCTTGCTCCTAGAGATGGATGAAGCATGTATGTTTAACTACAAGTCCTCATGTTAAGTAGCTTCAACAAAATATTTTAATGCATTTGTTTATCTACTATCTGACCTAATACATGTGTGACCAGTAAGGTAAATTCAATTTTCTGTCTCCAGTCCCTCTCTCCCCAAATACTGGTCAAGCAATACCTGTTTGTTAGTTGAGAGAACACATGTACATTTAAGGCATGCGTTTAAAATGTCCTCTCCCATACGTTCCATGAGAACTTATAGGCATTATTTACCATTAAATTTCTTATAGTGGTCTGTGTATGTGTCTTTTATTTTTGCTTTATAATTGATGAATTATAAGACGGTGCAGTCCGTGCTGGCCAGGAACTTTCAGTGATCCTGCGTCTCTGCCTCCTCGAATGCTGGGATTAAGGACCTGCACCACCACACCTGGCTCTTTACACATCATGAAGGATTCCTAGGTATTGAATATTTAAGTGGTGCAATCTTCAAATTCCTTCTTGATGGCATATGGGAATAAAGTATATTGGTATTTTCACTTACTAATTGTAATAGTTTATCAGATTATCTCTTGGATTTTCTCCATACAGTGTTTCTTTTTTAAAAACTCTGGCTCTTTTTCCTTTTAAAAATTTAAGGCAAATATAATATGTACTCACTCCTAAGTGGCTTTTAGACATAAAGCAAAGAAAAAACAGCTTATAATTCACAATCCCAGAGAACCTAGAAAACAAAGAGGACCCTAAGAGACATATATGGATCTACACAAAAAGGAGAAAAAGATAAGATCTCCTGAGTAAATTGGGAGTGTGGGGGTCACAGGGGAGGATAGAGGGAAGAGGAGAGGAAGGGAGGGAAATGGAGAAAAATGTATAGCTCAATATAAAAATTTAAACTATTACTTTTCTTGTTTTACTAATAAAACTGCTAAAACATTTAATTAGGTTTACAATGAAGGAAACAACAAATATACTAGGAACAGAATGTCCAGTAGGTCACAGTCCTGGAATTATTATCTTAGTGGTTGAAGTAACATTACTGTGGCTATTGGATCCTCCTCCTCTTCATCTTCATCACTGAGACAGGGTCTCTCTATGTAGATAGATCAGGCTGTCTTTAAAAGAACAGAGATTCTCCTGACTCTGCTCCCAAGTGCTAGGAACAAAGGTGTGCAGCACCACACCTGGACACTTGACCACTGCTTAAATGGGCTAAAGGCAATTCTTCCCCAAAAGTGACAAGGAACATGGCTGTCAAGATAGTCTTCTAAGTGAAATATGCCTACCAGCTCTACACCAGGGAAGCTACAAATAGATCTATCTTCAAATCTTGTTTGAGGAAAAAAAATAAGATTTATATTCAACAATGTACCGAGTTAACATCATAAAATTATAAATCCTTTCAAGTTTAAAGAATAAAGCCCAGCTGGCTGGTGGTGGCACACTGCTTTTAATCCCAGCACTTGGGAGGCAGAGAGGCAGGCAGACATTTGTGAGTTCGAGGCCAGCCTGGTCTATGGAGTGAGTCCCAGGAGAGCCAGAACTGTTACACAGAAAAACCCTGCCTTGAGAAGCAAACAACAAGCAAACAAAAAACTTCACACCTTTGGTTGGTTGGTGCATACTGAGATGTAAAAATGGAGCTAAATCTTACTTTTTGAGCACTAAGTGGGGGGTTTATATCAAAATGAAGCAACCATGTCTCACTGTATGTTTCCTGTGCTGTTCATCATTGCAGGCAGGTCAGTTCAAGCACACATGTTCCAACTGGCTGTAAACCAACTACCAACTACTGAAACTGACATACAAGTGGTAAGAGTACCAAGTTTTTGTTCTGATCCATTTCTTTGGAAGTAATTTCACCTTTTTAGAAAATACCATCATTTTTCTTATATAGTCATGTTGAGAATCAAGTACGATTCTGGATATAAAGCTGGTTTAAACACTGTAAGAGTCAATACATTGGAACAGAAAACTTTTTTTAAATTTTTTTTAAAAGATTTTATTTTTTATTATGTATAGTGTTCTGCTTGCATGTATGCCTGAGGGCCAGAAGAGAGCACCAGATCTCATTACAGATGGTTGTGAGCCACCATGTGGTTGCTGGGACTTGAACTCAGGACCTCTAGAAGAGCAGCCAGTACTGCTGCTCTTTTAACCATGGAGCTGATGTGGGAGTGTCATATATCAATCTGTTGATTTCATTGGTTAAGCAATAAAGAAACTGCTTGGCCCTGATAGGTTAAAACATAGGTGGGAGGAGTAAACAGAACAGAATGCTGGGAGGAAGAGGAAGTGAGGTAAGACTCCTCAGACAGACTCCATAGCTCCTCTCAGAGCCAGACACGCAATGAAGCTCCGACCCAGGATGGACGTAGGCTAGAATATTCCCGGTAATATTCCTTGGGGTGCTACATAGATTATTAGAAATGGGCTAGTCCAGGTGCAAGAGTTAGCCGAGAAGAGGCTAGATATAATGGACCAAGCAGTGTTTAAAAGAATACAGTTTGTGTGTTGTTATTTCGGGGCATAAGCTAGCAGGCGGCCGGGGTGCTGGGGACGCAGCCCCGAGCTCCTATTACAACAATGGAGCCATCTCTCCAGCCCTGTAACAGAAATCTTTGGAAAAATAATTATCCAATTAAATTAGTGAAAACAGTGATATAGGGATATGTCAACAGCCATTTCTTCTCAGAAGCACCAAGAAAATTTGTTAAAACTGTTAGAATAAAAAAAAATTAAGGGGTGGGTCCTGGAGAGAGATGGCTTAGTGGTTAAGAGTGCTTGTCGCTCTTTCAGAGAATCAAGTTCGATATCCAGCTCCTACAGTACCTAGGTTCCTGTAACTCCAGGTCTAGTGTCCTCTTTGGGTCTCTATGGGCTCAAACACATATACTAACACACACACGAAATCAAAAAATATTATTACGTGGCTGGAGAGATAGCTCAGAGGTTAAGAGCACTGGCTGCTCTTCCCAGCAACCACATGGTGGCTCACAACTATCTGTAATGAGATCTGGTGCCCTCTTCTGGAATGCAGGCAGAACAGTGTATACATAATAAATAAATAAATCTAAAAACAATATTATTACATTTAGTGTGTTTTTATGTGCTATAGGTGTAGAGGCACAAGTATGTAAGAGGATAACTTGTGATTCTCTCCTTTCATCATGTAGGACACGAACAGAACTCAATTACCTACTCGGACATCTCACTGGCCTAGAGCCAAAAATTCTTTATCAAACTCTGGAATATAGCCAAAGTTTAATAACCATATAATGTTAAATATGAAAATGTGGCTGAAGTCTTGAAAGGTGAGCTTTGTAACTTAGCTTCAACCTATCCTCTTCTAAAAAAATTTTTTTTGTTTTCAAGACAGGGTATTGCTGTAGCTTTGGAGCCTGTCCTGGAACTCACTCTACAGACCAGGCTGGCCTCAAACTCATAGAGATTCACCTGCCTCTGCCTCCCCAGTGCTGGGATTAAAGGGTTTGGAGTCTGTCCTGGAACTAGCTCTTATAGACCAGGCTGGCTTCAAACTCAACAGAGATCTGCCTGCCTCTGCTTTCCAAGTGCTGGGATTAAAGGCATGTGCCACCACCACATGGCTCTAAATTTTTTAAATGTATTTTCTATTTATCTGTACTTGCATATATTTCTCTAGCACCACGTGTATGTCTGGTGCCTACAGAGGCCAGAAGAGGGTGTTGGGATCCCCTGGAACTGAAGTTATAAACAGCTGTGAGCTGCCATGTATGTACTGGGAATTGAACCTGGGTCATCTGGAAGAGCAGCTCTTAATCACTGAGCCATTTCTCTAGCTACCTACGCCTTCCTCTTTTTTTGGGAGGGGGGGTTGTTTTTGTTTATGCTTCAGCAACAGTCTTAAAGATAGCCTAGGTTCTTGGTATGGAGTTTCCAGTTTCAAAAGCAGTGAGAAACACTTCCCTTCCCCTGCAATCCCTGAAAGGAATTTTAGCTGACTGCTCGACTTGTGGGAAGCTTCCTGAAGGATGAACCTTGCAAAAAATTTGCCTGTTTTGTCAACTATGGAATTTTCTCAAGGAGGTAACATGCTATACTACTTTGGTTGAAGACATTAGTCTGTTTAGGTTGCTACAGCAATACTACTGTAGACTGAGAAATTTCTAAAGAATAGAAAAATTTCCAGTTTTAGAAACTAGGAAGTCCCAAACAAAGACGTCAGTGTCTGCTACATTTCTGTTCACTGAACCAGAAAGGTTCTAGGTACCTGGAGCATAAGAACGAAGAGAGAGTAAACCAATTTTTATGATCCCTCTCTAAAACTGTTAGTTTTTTTAGTGCACAGCCTTTATGACCTAAGCACCTCCCAAAAGATCCTACTGGCATTAAGTTTTGACCTATGAATCATAGAGGGGCACACATATTGAGACCACAGCACATTAAAAGGCAAATTAACCACATATTATCATTTGGGGCCTAAGTATCAGATGACTTCCAGGGCAAGCATATATATTTAAGATGTGGTAAGAAGTAGTGGGGAATGGAATGCTTTGGAAATAAGTATTCTGTTTTTCTGCAATCCTGGAGATGGAAACCGGGGATTTAAGCAAGAGTTCTACATGACCAGCCCAAATAAGGGATGTTATTTGTTTAAAAAAAAAAAAAGAAAAAGAAGAGAAAAAAAGTAAATTTCTAGTTTAATTATTATGTTGACATTAAAACTTTATATTGAAATAACTTTTTTTTACAAGAAAATTTCTAAGTGCTATTTCTAATAACATTTTAAGAGCTGAAAGGAATACTCTGGAGAGAGGTGACTGCAACAACCACTTTTCTTATAAACAACAATCATATTCTAAAAATACCTTATAAACTACTGCCACAGTTTGTGAGCAAGAGATCAGACTGAGGATGATATTAAAGCTGAGCTCTGGGTGAGGGAAGTTCCTGCTGGTCTGACTGACAAATGTGAGAGCCATAGCACATCAGTAATATTTTAGAGATTTTTTAAAATTTTTAAAAAAGATGTATTTATTTATTGCTGGGCGGTAGTGGTGCACGCCTTTAATCCCAGCACTCGGGAGGTGGAGGCAGGTGGATCTCTGTGAGTTCAAGGCCAGCCTGGTCTACACTGTGAGTTCCAGGACAGCCAGGACTATGCAGAGAAACCCTGTCTTGAAAACAAACAAAATTATTTATCTCTTATATTTATAGTATTCCTCTAGCATGTATGCCTGCAGGCCAGAAGAGGGCACCAGAGACACCTTACCAGAGATACTGTTAAGTAGGTTTCCAGGATGCCTTCAAATACTAGCTACATTTTAGGGTTGGCTGGTCAGAGCTAACTGTATCATTAGGTTATCTGGGATGGCCTGAAAGAAAGGGCTAGAGGACCACTTTCAGGTCTTCCAGTAGTCATTTGCAGGTGATAATTTGGTGATTGTTCATTTTCAGGGCACCGAATCACTTATTTTTCAATAAACTCCATCTTGTAGGGAAAAAACAACGTAAGTACCAGCTCCAAGTTTCTCCTTT
This sequence comes from Alexandromys fortis, assembly GCF_014885135.2. Taxonomy (NCBI): domain Eukaryota; kingdom Metazoa; phylum Chordata; class Mammalia; order Rodentia; family Cricetidae; genus Alexandromys; species Alexandromys fortis. The sequence goes on from NW_026067980.1 coordinate 1,982,810, forward strand.
TTTAAGTCTTGGAAGATTTTTGCTAGTTCATCTCTAGCTTCCTGGTCTAACACATTTCTTTGAGCAGCTGCCACAGAGTGGGACTTTGACAGGAGAGGTTGTTGACTGGGTGGTCTGAACGCTCACTCAACTATTCCATTGCCTGGGGTGCTAACTGTGGTTTAGCTACCAGACTTTATTCAGCTTTTAGGAAAGCCCAGTTCTATCTACTTGTTAAGGTGAGTTATTCTTTTTTTTTTTTTAATATTTTTATGGTTTACTTAACTTTATTTTATATGTATTGGTGTGAAGGTGTCAGATCCCCTGGAACTGGATTTTCAGACAGTTGTGAGCTGCCATGTGGGTGCTTGGAATAGAACCTGGGTCCTCGGGAAGAGCAGTCAATGCTCTTAACCGCTGAGCCATCTCTCCAGCCCCAAGGTGAGTTATTCTTTTAAAAAATTATTTACTTGTACTTTCTGTGCATTGGTGTTTTGCTTGTATGTCTGTGTGAAGGTGTCAGATCCCTGGAACAGGAATTGTGAACTGCCAAGTGGGTGCTGGAAATTAAACCCAGGTCATCTGGAAGATTAGCCAGTGCTCTTAATTGCTGAGCCATCTCTCCAGCCCCCCTGTGGACTTTATTTTTTTAATTGGGAATTTAATTTTTCTTCTTTCTTTTTTTAACTTTTACGTCTTTAAACTCAGCATTCAGGAGGCAGAGTCAGACAGTTCTCCATGAGTTCTAGGGTAGCCTGGTCTGCATAGAGTTCCAAGTCAACTGGGGCTACAGGCTGAGTGAGGGTTGTCTCATTTTTTTTTTTTAGCTGTGTGTATGTATGAATAGGGTAGTACATGTGGAGGTCAGAGGACTACTTAAAATATTCAGTTCTCTCCTTCCAGTGTGTAGTTCCCAGGGATTGAACTAAGGTTATAAGGTTAAAAGGCAAGTGCCTTTTACCTGATCAGTCATTTTGCCATGCCCCATTCCCTTGAAACGTTTTATATATGTTGCTCAGGCTAACTTCAAATTCCTATGCTTCTAGTCTGCAAGTACTTGGGAATACTGGTCTATACCACTGGCCTGGTTCAACATTTGTCTTTTAAAACAATTAACTAAGTCAAGAGTCCACTGCTAACAACTTTCATGCAATCTCAGTGAGTGAACACTAATACTTCACAGAGTTTCATCTGAACCCTGATACAGCCCACATTGTGCGGAAAAGGATGGCCGTTGCTTACAGTATGGCTTTGCTATATACTTTAAATAAAAAAACAAAACTCGAGAATGAGTTTGTAGTGGTGGTGAGACGGCTCAGCAGAAGAGCACTGGCTGCTGTCTTGCAAAAGACCCAGGTTTGGTTCCTAGCACTCACATGCTGGCTGATAACCATCTGTAACGGTCAGGAGATCTAAGTTTCAGGCAAGCCTGGTCTACATATCGAGTTACAGGCCATTCAGGGCTTCATTGTGAGACATTATCTCTCTTAAAAAAAAAAAAAAAAAAAAAAGGAGTGAGCTAGGTTGAGCCAGGCATTGAGGTGCACACTTGGAAGATAGAGGGAGATGGACCTCTGTGAGTTTCAGGCCAGCCTGTTCTACATAGTTGAGTTCCAGGACAGTCATAACTATGTGAGAGCCCCCTCCTCGTGCTCTTCAAAACAAAAACAAAAAACCTCAATATTGTTCCTGGAGCAGCAGTATATATTATTTGTGATGAGCTATACTTCTGTAGTCTCCTATGCTCCTAGGAATTTATTGCTAGAGGCAATGTTCTTTGGGTTCTACTGAGGGGCCATGGCTTTCACCTCTGTCAAAGAAAAGGTAAAAGTCATATGAAAAGTTGTACCAAAATTAAAATTAAATAAAAATTAACCCAATAAATTATACAGCTTCCCTAGCAAGAGGACACTTCAGCCTCACTTTTAGAATGCTTCTTTTTAATCTTGTTGGGCTTACACTAGAAAACGACTTTAGTCTGGATCAGACTTTAAAAGGAAGATATTTCCTGCTATAGAAAGGTAAAGTTTAATGACTTTACTGGTCTTAGTTCACTTTCCTCATGACAGAAAGTTGAAAATGTATTGAATAACTCAACAGTGTTGCCATATCTAATTCTGAAAATAATTTTAAGCACCCAAACAATTTAGCTAACATATCATCAAATAAAAACTAACATATGTTTGACTCTGCAAATTCCTTTTTGTTTGAGATCCATGGAGGCTTCTTTAAAACCATGAACAATAAATAAGAAACTGTTTGTAGCTATGCAGGTTAATGGTAGAGTGTGTGCCTTAGCAAGCACAAGGCCCTGGTTCAGCCTCTAACGAGGAGCATTGGTGGGGGAATCTGCAAAATATTAACCATCATTGTAAAGCTTATTACTAGGAATCTTTTAGGAAGCCATCTCAAGGGAATATACAAAGTTAGTATATGATCTAGTGGCTCTCAGGGCATGGAGAAACACAACAGCTGGCAACACTGTTAACCTATGATGAGACATACAACTAGATCTAAGAAACAATACTGTTTGGCTAGAATCTCCAGCTCACCCCTGTTGAAGCAGCCATTCTTCCCTCTCTAAACCCTGCCCTCTCAGAAAAACTGTCAATTGGTAGCTCCTCCCCTGAGGCTGCCAGCTCTCCAATCCCTGCCCAGAGTGGCACAAACCCCTCTTGTGGAGTCCCACCCCCAATCTCTGGGGGCTGGAGAACTCACCCAGGAGTTGCTTTGCTCAAATATACCTGGTCTTTTACTTTTTAATTCAGCTTGATCTGACTTAATGTGTTGGTGGAGAAACCTATTGTCAGGCTACAGGAAGCCTATCAAATACCCTTGGGAATACTTGGTAGATGACCAAACAGAAATCAAGACAGTAGTTTGGAATGGAGGAAATAAAATGATCAAGTTTAAGAATCTAACGGAAATGAATCATTAGACTAGTCTCCCTATCTCCTACTTTACTCTTATAACAGTGTTCACACACTGCCACAATGATTCTTACCTCTAAGTATGTGTGTCACCACACACCACAGTTCTGTTCATTCCGACCATTTCCTTTCAAGTCCATTCATTGCACTGTCTACAAGATCTACTACGTGAGTATTGAGAAAACTCTGAGGGTGTATTCCTTACACCACATCCCCTCCCTATGCCCTAGTTACCCAACCCTTTTAGGTCTCACACACAAACAGATAATCTAAGCCAAGGCATTTGCTGTACCCAGAAGAGAGCCTCAGATAATTCTCTTTTATTTTTAAACCATACTAGGGTCAATTCACATAGCATCTATCAGCAAAATTATGACCAATCACATGACCTTGCCTCAACATTATTGTTAATCTTCTTTGTTTTATTTTCATTTAAAACTCTAATTACCACTTGGTGTTCTGTTATTTATTTATTGACTCCCCAGCCTTTGTTCCAATGTCTTTATGAAAGCAAAGACTTTCGTATTTTTATACTGCAATAGACCCAATGCCAAGAAGAGTGCCTTGTAGAACAGTAATGTTTAATCAATGTTTTGCAGAACAACTGTGATGAAAAATGACAAATACTTACCTAGAATACAACTCATGGGGCAGGTTTCTTCCAGATTACTCAGAAACACTTCTTTTTTGTAGAACATTTTTGTGGGCTCATGTTCTGTTTCTTCTGGATGAATGAAGATGGGGCCATAAAAGTATGCAGCTCCATCTCGAACCCATACTTTTTCAATTCTTGGCAAGAGGAGAATAGAGAAATTAAGGTATAATAATTTAGTCTTGATTATCTAATAAAAAGTACACTAACTAAAATGTAACAGTATGCAGCATCTAGAGGAATTTCACAAATGCTCCTCACACTTTAAGATACCTAGAGAAGACAACTCTGAAAAAAAGGACAAAAAAGAAAAGGACAATAGGCCCCTCTGTGAGAAAAGACTTTAATATAGTATCAAGGGAGGTAACTAAAACACTTTATGCAGCTCACACACTTTCTTCCTGAGATGCTCAGGATGAAAATGAGAAGAGCTAATCATCTGTCACTGGATTCAGCAAGTGTTCCTTCACAACAGAGGCTCACAGCTTTTGGGGGAAGATCAAGCACTAAAATGATTTCTCCTTCAGATGCTATATTTATTTATATATTTATTTTTATCAAATTAAAATTAATATTATTGTCCCACATTTTCAGGGTTCCAGACAAAATAAAATGGCATCTTCCTTTGAGTGAATACTAAGTCTTACCTTTCAATTTACTATACTAACTTACTGGAGTCACCCCTGACTCCTCTACTCTTAGACTCCATAGTCCACTGATTAGGAATGCCATTAGACTAACCTCCTAAATAATACTGTAACCAGCCACATTTAAGAGGCTATCCTTCTTGCCTGGATTATTACAGGAGCCTCCTAGCAGATCCCTTTGCTTTCCATTCTTGAATCCTTTCAGTTTCAGTAAGGAGAAAGCAGAGCAATCTTATTAAATCAGGAGTCAAATGTTACTGCTCTACTCAAAACAATACAAAGATACTTTAACTCTACAAAAGTTCAAGTGCTCCTTGAACGCATTGGCACAGGAGACCACTTCCTAAATATAACCCCACCAGCATAGACACTGGGAGAAACAATTAATAAATGGGGCCTCCTGAAACTGAAAAGCTTCTGTAAAGCAAAGGACACGATCAACAAGACAAAACTACAGCCTACAGAATGGGAAAAGATCTTCACTAACCCCACATCAGACAGAGGTCTGATCTCCAAAATATACAAAGAACTCAAGAAATTGGTCACCAGAAGAACACATAATTCAATTTAAAAAAAAAAATGGAGTACAGACCTAAACAGAGAACTCTCAACAGAGGAATCTAAAATGGCTGAAAGACACTTAAGAAAATGTTCAACATCCTTAGTCATCAGAGAAATGCAAATCAAATCAACTCTGAGATTCTATCTTACATCTGTAAAAATGGCTAAGATCAAAAACACTGATGACAACTTATGCTAGAGAGGTTGTGGGGAAAAGGGAACACTTCTGCATTGCTGGTGGGAATGCAAGCTGGTACAACCCCTTTGGATGTCAGTGTAGCGATTTCTCAGAAAATTGGGAAACAACCTTTCTCAAGACCCAGTAATACCACTTTTGGGTATATATCCAAAGGACGCTCAATCGTGCCACAAGGACATGTGCTCAACTATGTTCATAGCAGCTCTGTTTGTCATAGCCAGAACCTGGAAACAACCTAAATGCCCCTCGACTGAATTTGGATAAGGAAAATATGGTACATTTACACAATGAAGTACTACACAGCAGAAAAAAATAATGACAGCTTGAATTTTGCAGGAAAATGGGGAGGGCTAGAAAACATTATTTTGAGTGAGGTAACCCAGACACAGAAAGACAATGATCACATGTACTCATTCATAGGTGGTTTTTAAACATAAAGCAAAGAAAGCCAGCCTACAAACCACAGTCCCAGAGAACTTAGAAAACAATGCGGACACTAAGAGAGACTTACATAGATCCAATCTACATGGGAAGTAGAAAAAGACAAGATCTCCTGAGTAATTTGGGAGCATGGGGACCTTGGGGGGGGGGGATTAAAGGGGGGAGGGCTGAAGCAGGGAGGGGAACAGAGGAAAATGTAGAGCTCAATAAAAATCAATTAAAAAAAAAGAGTTCAAGTGCTCATGATGGTCTCTGAAAATCTTACATAATTTGCATATTATCCTTTGCCCCTATGTATTACCGTATAACAGGATTCACTCTGCTAGTAGCAAATTGCTGGTTTAAGTGTGGTATACTTATCTCTCAAGCCTTTACATTGGCTATTAACTCTGCTTGGAATGTTTTCTCCGATATTCACAATTTCTTCATGTTAGCTCAACTGCCAGATTTCTAGTGAAGTTTATACAGACCATTCTCTCTGTTCTGACCCCCTTCCTGGCTCCAATTTCAACAGTATGTATCAGGATATAACATACAACTTTACTTATCCAAGATGCTTTTATTTATTTTCCTATTTGAACAAATCTCTACTGAAGCAAAATTATCTTTGAATTTTTGAGTGTTTGTCTGTTTTGAGACAGGATCTAGTCTGGAACCTTTGCTCTTCCTGCCCTAGCCTTCCAATTGCTGGGATTGTACACATGTGTATACTATTCTGCTTGTCACAGAAGTAGGAGCAGGGAAAATATGGTGTGAGGAAGCTGGAGAAACTGCCAGGGGAGGGACTTTTTGTCTTTGCTCTGAGTGTGGAATACTAAATCTCAACTCTCAGTCCCAACCGCATCTTCCCTAATTCACCTGCCCACACGAGGGCGCACCAAGCCATGGGATTTGATGAAGACACAGTCGCCAACCTTCAGCCACATGTCATTGTAATGAAGCTGCTCAAAGTAGTGGCAACCTGGTTCACCATTGGACATCTCCACAGGAACATCTTCTTTTTCCTGTGGAGAGGAACAAATTTTATACAACCTTCTTTATCGGATTTAATTTTAAAGGATTTCCCCCTTCCTCTGTGGTAACAGGGATGGAATCTAGGACTCTGTACGTGCTGAGCAAGTACTGATATCTCAAACCATTTATTTACTTATTTTTAAAACAGGGTCTTATTAAATTGAGCCTGAACTCTTTCTATAGTTCAAGCAGGTCCTAAGCTTTCCTTTCTCTTGCTTCAACCTTTCAAAACCCTGGAATTATAAGCATGTGACACCAGGACCAGCTTCTTCTTAGTAATATCTTTATAAATTAAGTTTATTCAATTTCTTCTAACAATGTAGCTCATTTTATCGCCCACTTGGAAAGTAATACTCCTTTCTGATCCCTGCAGGATTCAGAAATATAACAAGTTGGCCTTTAAGTTGCCTTTGTGATACACCCAACAATTCTGCCTATCGTTTCTATTCTAATTTCCGATTAAATCTCTGGTGAAGCACCCAGAGAAAGTCATTCATTAACACAACAGAAATGTGAGGACTGGTTTCCTACACGACAGAAGTACATACCAAACTCATCTCCAGACTAAGTAGGAAAGTGGAGTGGCAGAGCAGATAAACTTCAGGAGCCATGGCAGTGATGGGGCTGAGGTCATTTTGGAATATTTACCTGACACCTACTCCTCTCCAGACCTGTTCTATATTACTGGGAAGGCTGATAACTAACAACAGGCTGGGGACGGAGGAGGTGCTGAAACTGAGGAGACCCACACTGCCCAAGAAAAGAGTCCAGTTAGAAGCCTCCCTCCTTGTCTGGATCTGTGCTTCTAACCCTCTGTTTCCATAAAGTATAATAACCCTCCATTGTAGCCTCTTCTTACCTACCATTAGACAAGTAAAGCAGAGAGAGGAGAACTAACCACCATATTGGTACCTTCCCCTGACCTCTACTTTCTTTCTTTCCTTCCTTCCTTCCTTTTTTTCCCCCCTGAGACAGGGCTTCCCAGTAGCTATGGAGCCACTCCTGGAACTAGCTCTTGTAGACCAGGCTGGCCTTGAACTCACAGAGATCTGTCTGCCTCTGCCTCCCAAATGCTGGGATTAAAGGTGTGCACCACCACTGACTGGCTTTCTGATTTCTTATGCTTAATTTCTCATCTATAAAATGAATGACAGTGTGCCCCTCAGATGGGAATTTTGGAAAGCATAAGTGATACAAAAATGCTAGTTAAAAAAAAAAAACAGTAATCTAATGAAATATAAAAAATCCTTCGAGTCAGGCAGTAGTGGCACACGCCTTTAATCTAAGCACTCGGGAGGCAGAGGCAGGCACATTTCTGTGAGTTTGAGGCCAGCCTGGTCTATGACAGAGTGACTTTCAGGACAGTCAAGACAGAAAGAGAAACCCTGTCTCAAAAAACCAAAATAAGTAAATAATCACAAAACAACAAAAACCCCTTTATTTTGAATAATCTCTTCATTTCTAAGTGGAACATTTTCTTCCTTGATCATTTTGATCATGTTTTTTTTAAAAATGGATTTATTTCACTTATAAAAATACCATTTCTTCAATTTTCATATGATATTGATTTCATATTTCAAAATTTCATGTTGTACATGAGACCAACATACAGTTTTCTGATGGTCTTTACAGGGTACAGAATACAGTTTGCTCTGGCTTTTCATAATGAACTAAGAAGGGATTTTGTTTCCACACTATCAAGTAGCTTAAATAGTTTTTTTTTTTTTTTTTTTTTTTTTTTTGGACAGGGTTTCTTTATGTAGACCAGGCAGGCCTCGAATTCAGAGATCACTCTGCCTCTGATGCTTGAGTGCTGGGATTAAAGGCATGTGATACCATGGCTCGCTTAAACAGCTTTTAATTATAGCAGCCCTACAAAGAGTTAAAAAGAATCCACCTATGGATGCTTAGTACTCAATACTCATTGGTCTATTTGATTTAATTTTTTATGATTATGAGTATTTTGCCTGCATATATGTCTGCTCATCAGTACATGCTTGGTGCCTGGAGAAGCTAGAGCCCCTGGAACAGGAAATGAGAGCCTGCTGTGAGCTGCCATGTGGATGCTGGGATCAAACCTGGGTCCTCTGATAGCTAGTGCTCTTAATGGCGAAACCATTTCTCCAGCCTCTAGCCCTAGCCCCTTAATTTACCTTTTTTTTTTTTTTTGGTTTTGTTGAGACAGGGTTTCTCTGTAGCGTTGGAACCTGTCCTGAAACTGCCTCCCAAATGCTGGAAATTAAAGGCGTGCGCCACCAATGCCCCTTGATTTACTTTTATTTATTATTTCTTGGTTTTCTGAGACAAAGTTTCCAGGCTGTCCTGGAACTCACTCTGTAGATTAGGCTGGTCAACAAACTCACAGAGATCCACCTGCCTTTATGTTGGCCCTTGACTTACTTTTAAATACTACTCCTTTTTCCCAGGTTTCTTCCTCTTTGTTTGACTAAGGTTTTATACCCTCAATCTTGTTCTTTCTTTTCATTTTTTGAGTTTGAATACATTAATTTCTGAAATAAATATTTTAAGGTTAAAATTCATTTCTAGATGGTTACTATCCACATACCTTTTCCAAGTTAAAATTGTCTTCTGCTCGACTGTCCTCTGAGTTGTCTGTATTCTTCTCATCATCTGCTTTATCTGCATTTGCAAATACAGAAGCCACTCGAACCACAGGCAAGGGCACATCCCGAGGGACAAACCTAACTGAGCTGATGGGCATTGTCCACAGCTTAATTTTCTTAAAAGATTTGGTTTTGGCAGAATATCTTGATTCACAGACAAAAACATCTTCATCTCGAAAGTTTTCTGGGCATAATTTAAAGTATTCCTGGGATGAATTGGAAATAATAACACAAGTAGGTGAATATTCTGAAAATTAACCCCCAAAATAAAAAAAGTTAACCAACCAACTTAACATTAAACTATTAAAACTTTCTGATAAGAAAAAGTAAATGGGTAGATAACTGGGGGTATTTCCTTGGTTATATACCCTTTAATAATAAATATGAATTCTATTTATTTTGCTGACTGCCCTTTGGAAAAATATTACTTTCCATATACTGAAAAATGTTCTTAAAGCTTTAGACAGGTCTTGTGCATATGACAGACAGCTGCACATTTATTACCTAAGAACAAAACTGACAGGTAGTAACGATTACCTTTCAGAAAACACCGTCTTTAGAAAACAGCCCAGCAACATAAAAACATGAATATATCTGTATGCAGATAAATAGTACACAGGAAATGGTCTCTCACAATTATATTCATGTTAATTTCTTATAAATAGATGTAGGTGAAAAATGTTTGAAACAGAGTTTCTAATTTTCTATTTTTCTGGAGGGAGTTTTTGGGACATGGTTTCTCTGTGTAGCCCTGTCTGTCCTGAAACTAGCTCTGTAGACCAGGCTGGCCTTGAACTCACAGAGATCTGCCTGCCTCTGCCTCCCAAGTGCTGGGCTTAAAGGCCTGTGCCACCACACGGCACAGCCTGAGTTTCTAATTTTTTTTTTAAATACAGAGTTTTATATTTAAAATTGTATTTCCAGATAATGATATCATCGGAATGAATGAGTTTCTTACCTTGACAAACATGACTACACATTTGCCTAGAATTTTACTAACAGGAACTTTATTGTAATAGTCACTCTTAAAAACTTCTTTTTCCAGAAATTTTCGTGTAGCCAAATGGAATGTTTCATTTGGCCGATAAAACCAACAGCCGTACAGCCATTTTTCACCTCAAAAACAAAGAAATAAAAGAATTATTAAGAGAAACCTCATATTCTTTGCAAAATTAGAAAACATTTTACTAAGCCATTATGCCAAGGTTTAAACACTGTAGTTTTAGATGAAAATTTCTTGATAGAATTATTTTAGAGGAAATAATATTTTAAAACAGAGAAGCACTATGAGACCTAGAAAACAGCACTTAGCCCTTCAGAGGTATGCAACAGAGAGGAGGAGGTCAGAAGAGCTGCTGGGTCGATATACACTGGAGCACTGTGTTTCAGTGAAGAAGCGGGCAAAGGGAAGGACCTAAGCAAAAAGGTGATGGAATTCAAAAGCTGATTGATGGCTTAGAGAACTGGACTGCCTATATCACATTTGAACATGCTGTTAGCTTCATTCTATTGTCTCAGAGGCAACATTCTATTATTTTAGTTTTCTGTTTTTAGTCAGGTCTCACTGTAGCCCAGGATGACCTCAACCTCCTGAGCGTTGGGGTGGCAGGTATGTGCCACCAAAACAGCTTAAAGGCGGTTTTTTGTTTTTGTGGGTTTTTTTCTTTGTTTCTTTTTTTGACAACAAATTATAAACTCAGTTGTATGTTTGCTTACAATGTTTTTCTTTATTAATAAGCTTTCTTGATGTGTGACATCCATTGGAAAAAGTCTACTAGCTAAAAACATGAGTCTTTCGCTCATCCTGTGCATCATAGAGGAATCTCTGCCTTCCTACAGAGTTTAGCTCCAAGTGTTACTGAGTAAACAACTCTTCTCTACACATTAAGAAGTTAATTTCTGACTCTGCTGTGGAACTGCCCAACAGTGTTAGATCCCATGCTTGTATATAGTATTGTGCTTAATTATATTTATTGGTTCAGTGAACAGTATATTGATATAACTATTGTTGGAAAGCTTAAATAAATGAGTTAAAATTTTTCTTCCAGAGGATAAAGGAAAAGCAAATAGTTATATTTCATCAATCTGTCTTTAAAATTTTTTTATATTAAAAAAATATGTATGTATAACTGTTTTGCCTGCTTGTATGTATGTGTTCCATGTGTAGTTCCGGCAGCTGCAAAAGTCAGAAGGGAGCATCAGTTCTCCTGAACTAGAGTTAGGGATGGTTGTAAGTCATGAGTAGGTATTGGAACTCAACTCAGGTCCTCTGCAAAAGCAACAAGTGCTCTTAGCCACTAAGCCCTATTTCTAGTACTTGTCCTTCAATTCAAAACAAACTTACCAGCTGAATCCTCCCACAGTCTCTCAATACAGACTATATGTGGCTGTAGATTGGCCTCTGCAGGTTCAACATAGACATAATCTCCAACATGATACATGCTATTCTTAAAGCTACAGTCCTGGCTGTATGTACGATGTAAGCCTGAGAGGCCTGCAGTACCTGAGGAGTCTTCACTTTTTTCAGCTTCTTGGATTAAAAAAAAAAAAGATACTCATTAAGACCATGAGTCAGACAAACATTCAAACAATATATCACACTAATACATTGAACTCTTTCTCTTCCCTCTCCCTTCCCTTTTCTGAGACAGGGTCTCTCTAGCCTCAAACCTGGGGTCCTCTTGCATTAGCTGCAGGGACTATAGGGATGAGCTACCACAGCTGGCTCTACTTCATTCTTTGTGTGGCACTCACAGAGAGGACTCAGGAAACGCAGCAACATCAGTACATTCTCAAAGGTCTTTACCTCAAACTGCATTTTGATTTCTGCGATGAGGGTTTCACTAAGCTGTCTAGTTCTTGAATTCATAGGCTCAAGTCCTGCTCTGGCCTCCCAAGTAACTGGAACTATATGTGTTCACCATTATAACTAGTCTCAAAATGGCCTTTCTGAATGAAAACCAACTGAAAATGATATGTTTTGTTCTATAGTTTTTTATAGAACAAAAATAATCACCTTAATAATATACACCTGTATATTAATTTTTAAGAATTCAGAAAGGCATTACAGAATAAATCACATAATCTTACAGAAAATACGATATACCTCTTTTCCATACTGATATTTCTGAAATTATTTCTTCTAAGTTATTACATGGTTACATTAAATTTAGTGGCATTTTAGAAATAAATATGTATGGCACACAATGGTAAACTATGTGCATGTATGTGTATAAAATACTATAAAACATTTCCTCAGACAAAATACTTTTAAACAAGATTTTGATTTTGTTAGGCAAGATCTTTCTCTCATCCTTCTCCTCCCCTCCTTTGTGGACCAGATGCTGCAGGAGCTCCTTCTGCTCCTCCAGCCAATAGCCTTTGAGATACCAGCCCACTGGGGTATGGTATCTTTCACTTTTAAAAAAGCAGCAGCAGCCCTCTGCTCTCTCTCTTGCTTCAGACTCTGCTTCTGGCTACCAAATGCTTTTCCTGGTCATGCAGGAGGCTGTTGTCTAAGACGGTGATCTGTAAGTTTTTCCCTTTAAATAAATAACCCTTTTATTAATCATAATTCCAAACTGGTGTGGGATTGTTTTGTGACTTGCCCCTTTATCTGGCGCCCAACGTGGGGAAACCCCCCATCCCCCGGCCTGGCAGCCTGCTGCCCAATGTCATGATACTGATAGCACTACTACAAGACCAGTTTTCGGTACCAGCTGCACAAGCCAGTTCTAACTTGGTTAGCTGAAATGGTGGACATCGTTTACAACATTCTGGTCAGACCTCCACAAAATACTCAGAGACTATTTGCAATTTTACCAGACATTGATCTTGAAATTTAACCATCATTTTACTTTCACAGGATCCCCTAGAAAGAACGTCGCCCCATGGCAGCTGAAAGTAATTCTAGAGGACAAGGTTCCCTCTGCCAGCATAGTTTGTCCTCAGACTTAGGGACATCATTTAGGGGTTGATTATAGCTGGTATACAGTTGAGGGTCGGGGGGGAATTTTATAAGCTCAGGGATCTTTTTGAAAAAAAAAAAGAAGGGGGAGGAATGAAATGATGGGATAATAGATCGGTATTTGTGAGTTATTGTTTATAGATTATTACATTGGCATAGATTCTTGTATATGGACACAAAATTAAATTGAATATTGTATGCATGCATGCTTCTACCTCTGTTTAAAACAATTTTTATGTATTGACATATATATATTTACCATATTGCAGTGTATACTTGTACACTGTTTACATTTGGAGGTCATTGTCCTCATTTATTGCACAGTTGTTTATTGTCTTAGTCTTTAAGTTAGATAGGTATTAAGAATTATAGATTAATAATCATCTGTTTGTCATATTTATAGTTAGACTAATCGGGATTTTTTAGATACATAGAGATTATAATCTGTATAAATAGATAATCTTCAACCTCTTCAAAGAGCTGTAGAGGCTGGGCGATGGTGGCACACACCTTTAATCCCAGCACTCGGGAGGCAGGTGGATCTCTGTGAGTTCAAGGCCAGCCTGGTCTACAAGAGCTAGTTCCAGGACAGGAACCAAAAACTATGGAGAATCTCTGTCTCGAAAATTCAAAAAGAAAAAAAGAGATGTAGAAAATGGCATTTAATCTAACTTAGAGTTCTGTGGTAGTGAGACACAATCGCTCCTGGCAACACCGATCTATTCCCAAGAGATTGTTGATTGTTGAGCACCAAAGCCACTCCACTTGGAGCTTGTCTTCTTCTTTGCAAAACCAGCCTCTGGGCAAGGAACTGCCCAAAACTCAACTACTGACAAACTACATAGCATCTGGAAATGGATAAACAGAACTGTCAAATCTTGCCAAGACAGGCTAAGACGGTTTTGAAAAATTTCTTGCCTTTAAAAATAATCTGTCAGTTATTCTAGGCCTTAGCCAAAGTTGGTTGCTTCAATGCTGCAAACATGATTTTGGGTGATTGCCCAGGTAGCTAGTTGTCTCTGTGATTTGTTTCATGTTTTGGAAGTTGTTTGTTTGCACTTCCTAATTACTCAGGTAAACTTATTTCCCTTCTCGGATCTTCGATGGTGTTGAAGACTAGATAAATTTAGTTACTTTTCTCTCATGACTTGGCCAAAGTTATTTATTATACAAGACTTAGGCTAGTTAGAATATTTGTTCTTATTGTATATAATTTTGTAGTGGGTTTAGAACTCTCTTACTTAAACAAAAGGGGAGGTGCTTCAGGAGCTCCTTCCGCTCCTTCAGCCAATAGCCTTTGAGATAACAGCCCACTGGGTGTGGTATCTTTCTCTTTAAAAAAGCAGCAGCAGCCCTCTGCTCTCTCTTTTGCTTCGGACTCTGCTTCTGACTACCAGACGCTTTTCCTGGTTGTACAGGAGGCTGTTGTCTAGGACGGTGATCTGTAAGTTTTCCCTTTAAATAAATAACCCTTTTATTAATCATAATTCCAAACTGGTGTGGATTGCTTTGTGACTTACCCCTTTAACCAGGGACTGAACCCAGGGCTTTATGCACATTACTTATGAATGCTGGCAATTATTTTACTTTTATTTAAAAAAAAAACATGTTTCAATAGTTCCAATACAAGCTATCTGAGAACACTAGTGATTATTACTTGTTTAAAGGAAAACACCCTTGGTATTACTATATACAAATGATATTCAAGTAAAGCATTCTCTGAAACAGCAAGTCTCAATTTTTCTGTGAACCTATCCCCTCACTCTAATATTTTTTTTATATTCTTTTTAATTCAAGATCCACCTGCCTCTGCCTACCAAGTGCTGGGATTAAAGTTGTGTGCCACCATTGTCCAGCTTCTGAGTCTCTGATCAAGATTATACAATATAGATATAATATTAATATAATATAAAATGGAACCTGGAGCCTCTGAGAGACAGTTCCTTCCCAAAAAAAGTTCCAAGCAACACTTCCTGCCTACTTAGGTAATATTATATCCTTTTGGGATCTTTGATGGAGTTGAGAATACATAGTTATAGTTTTCCTTAGTTATGATAAAAGATAAAGTAGATATAATATTGTAATTGTAATTCTTCCTTAATACCTGTTTTGTTATATGTAATTTTACTATGTTAAAGTTAACATAGTAAACTTTCCTTTTTATTTAAACAGAAAAGGGGAAATGGTGTGGGAAGTCCTTCTGTATATGTGTTGCTTTTATTGGTTAATGAATAAAGAAGCTGCTTTTTAACAAAACATGACCAGGCTGGAAGAGAGATATACAGGGAGAGAAGGCAGAGTCAGGAGACACCATGTAGCTCTGTGGGAGACAGACACTGGGGATGGAACTTTATCCGGTAAGCCACAGCCATGTGGCGATACACAGATTAATGGAGATGGGCTAGTTTAGGATGTGAGATCTAGTCAATAAGAAGTTAGAGTTAATAGGCCAAGCAGTGATTTAATTAGTACAGTTTCTATGTGGTTATTTCGGGTCTGGGTGTCCGGGAACGATCAAGTAGCCTCCTATAACACAAGTAGATTGTATATGAGCATGGATTTGTGTGTATAACCTGGTTCCAGGAGAACTGGTCAGCCTTGTCTAAAGCTTTATGTTTTTTGCCTTAAATTCTGACTCTGGCTTTTCAAGCCCAGGAGACTTCCAACTAGAGCACAAACTATTCACTCAACCTCTATCGTTTGCCGCAAGAAATCAAAGAAGGCTTAACACTCCACTAGGTTAAAAACATTTATAGGTGTTTATATGGAATCTGTTTAAAAGCATACTTTTTATTTAACCTTTGGCAGTGATAAAGATCAAACAAGGCCATGGCTGTATTAGGCTAATACTCTATTACTGATCTGTAGAAGTAATCCCGTTTTGGAGTAAGCTTTGGGTCAAAGTATATAGTCCACCCTCTGGTTCTCTATTATGTAGTATATACAGTCCAATGAAGTCTTGAGACAGGCACTATTCTTCCTGGGGAGGATGCCTTCTGCTACCAGGTCATTTAATACTTAGAGCTTACATACAAATTCTGTGGGCTTTTCTTGCATGCTCTCCTCCATGATCTCCACTTTTCTCTTACAGAAGGAACCATCTTACTAGGGTTCATGGCCAATGCCAGCTCCACCACATTCTGCCACATCAATTTGGCATGGTCCCAGACATAAAAAACTAAAAGCATTTAACTTGTGATGATGACTCCCATGAGCACTTAGTTCAGATGCTGCCTTTTGACACTATAACCAAACTTCTAAAGTATCAATAACTTCTTTGACAAGTTTTAAGATCAATACAAAGAAATAAAATGTGCATACTTTGACTGAAATTCCATTAAATGCATATTCTAATTTAAAACAGTAACAAAAATGTAGCTGAGAGAGATACAGCTCATTTAAAGTCTGAGTCCTGCCTGTGGCTGCTGGCATTGTTTCTAGCACCTCAGCTGCGGCTCTCCCAATGTTTCTCACTCTCAGAAACTTGTGCTAACAAATTCTTTCCACATCTAACTAAAGATAGTTTTCCATAAATTAAAATGTTGCCAACGAGCATTTTAAATTTAAGTACATATTCCAAATTAATCTCCAAAAGTCTACACCAACTTGAATCCCTCCCTGTGAATCTAAGAGCTTTGCTAAGTTTTTGAGAATTTTATACAAATAGAATCAGAAAACTGTACTAATAGTAGTGTACAAAATGAAAACAAAAGATTGCCTAGCCCTGCACCTTTATAGACAAGAAGTGAGCCCACCAACCACTCAGGTACAAATACCCCAAGGAAAAATTCTGAAGCAGAGCACTGTGCCACAGAGGACTCTTCTCAGTGAGTCCAAGGGCTTCTGTCTAGCTGGATTCAAAAATTAATGAAATCCTTCATTCTTCACTTTTAACTGGAGTATCTGTAACTATTATCCTATGCATGTATGCGCAGAGGGCATTTTTTGGTCAACATGTCCAAAGTTAGAAAGGTATTGTTTGGATGAAGAATCACACCAGAGCCTCAATCACACACCCAGATGATTAGATGATGAGAAGGGACTTCTGAGCCAAGGGTATTTAGTTGAGATACTGACACCAATTAGAAGGGATCTTGTAAAAACGCATGAAAGTAATTGGGGAGTAGATCAGTGAGGAACAAAGACTGAAAATAAATTGTGACTATGGCAAAAAGAAAACAAAAAACAAAAAAACACCCTAGACTACTTACAACAGACTGTCAGCACAAAAATGACCACTATTTCTACACCTTTTTTGTCCCAAATAAAACACTACAACAATTAAACAATAACTTCCCATTCCTCCTTCTTGTTCCTGATAACCTTGAAGTGCTAGACATTTCAAGCAGGTTCAAGCAAACACTATTTGCCTTTTTATATCTGACATATTTCATGCAGTATGTTTCAAAATTTATCATGCGTATTTAAATTTTTATGACTAAATAATATTCCATGAGACGGATAATTTCCTTATTCACACACCATATGCTTGGGGTGTTTCTTGCCCTTTGACCATTATAAATTATGGTATTTGTTCCTGTTTGATATGTCAAGTTGTTTCAGTGTCTATTCTGTATCTATTAATTTTTAATAATTTTTGTTCTAGTCATTACAAAAGAAGAAATATTGAGGATATAACTATTAAACTCTTTCATTTCAACTGTTTACTTTTGAATGCTCTAAATACATGTTTTAAATTATGTATGCTTATACGTATGTGCATGTGAGTTTAGGTACCCTTGGAGTTCAGAAGAGGGCTTTAGGCTTTAGATCCTCTGGAGCTGAAATAATAAGCAGGTGGTGATGAACTGCTGAAATGGATACTGGGAACTAAACTACACTTCTCTAGAGGGCTTGATGTGCTTTTAGCTGCTGAGCCACCTATATAGCTCATAAACTTATTTTAAAGGTAATTTATATAAATACAAATTTTTTCCCCCCTGAAATTTTTCTTATTACTTCATGGCTTTCTATCCTCTATTATTTAATATAAAGTCAGCCATTAATGATGCTGTTTTCTTATATCTGATGTTTTTGCTTTGAAATCCAGATTTTTCTTCTAGCAGTTTATGATGTATCTAAATAGATCCCTTTGTGTTTATCTTACTTGGGGTTTCTGTGCCTGTAGGTTAATGCTTTTCATCAAATTTTTGAAGTTTTCACCTGGTGTGGGACAACTGTCTCTATTCTGTCAATTATATTTTAAATAAACGCTGATTGGTCAGTAGCCAGGCAGGAAGTATAGGTGGGACAACCGGACAGGAAGTAGAGGTGGGTCAATGAGAACAGGAGAATTCTGGGAAGAGGAAATCTTGGTATGCAGTCCTGACCCCCCGCCACAGAAGAAGCAAGATGTGACTGCCTTGCTGAATAAGTACCGAGGGACGTGGCTAACATAGACAAGAATAATGGGTTAATATAAATTATAAGAGTTAATAGTGGGCCAATCAGTTTATAACTAATGTAGACCTCTGTGTGATTTCTTTGGGACTTAACGACTGTGGGAACCAGGTAGGAAAGAAACCCAGACAACATTCACCCATTATGTTTTCAGTTTCTTTTTTCCCTTCTCACTTCTTTCCACTAGTGTTACCATAATAGATACCTGGAGACCTGATACTAGGGGTTGCTACAATTTCTGAAAAAATCACGAGTCAGTCAATGATTTGAGTGATAGTTACATTCAAACACCTCTATTCCATAAAGATCTGCCCTCAGTTGATTAATCTGTAGATACACTCAAGGTTACTGTCAATTTTCACTGAAGTTTTGCTTTTTACCAGGTTCTTCTATCTTCCTCACACATGTACATTTTTGGGCCAGCAAGCCTTCAGCTTTGCTCAATTCATTTCACATCAACTGCTTTCAGTTGGAAAAGATATAGACCCTATTATCTGTACCACTCTGAATGACTGTATTCCCTCTAGCAGCAGCAAATGATGTTTTTGGAATTACCTCTATGTTGATAAAATGACATTTTCACTAATTGGCATATTCTCATCCCACCCCCTCATACATATATTTCAAGTCAATTAATTTTGTTTTCTGATCTCGAGGGAAAATATCTAAGGTCTGATGCTATAGAGTAATATACTTTTGAAGAGTCATATTTCTAGGTTTCATTGAGAACTGAAATGTTACCCAAAATGATCAATTTTGCCAAGTGTGTTGATGCATGTCTATAATCCCAGCATTGTGGGCACCGGCAAGGAGGATCACTTTAAGACTGGCACCAGCCTAGATTACATAGTGAGATCTTGCCTCATTCTCTCCTACCCTCATCACACCATAAAAGACTCTCGATTTGCAATGACAAATTCTCATTATTATGATATTTGCAAACTTGGCAAAGGATTCAAAGTACCACTTTTAGGTTGATATGATTAAAATGAACCTAGGAATGTGGTTCAACTGAAATCTCATCTACTTGCCTATTTCTCACAGTGTCTAAGAAGAAAGCTATATTGTCGAAAGGTATGGCATCAACTGAGGCACAGGCTGTTGAGAATGCACTGGAGCCCCAGACTAGCCTCTCGATTATGTGGCGTTAGGTTCCCACACTTGGCACTTAACTGCCTGTTCCTGGAATATTAGCTGTGTCAGAAGTAACTTACTCAGTATGATAACCAAACAAATAACAACAACATTTCTATCTGATCGCATCTTATTTGAAATAGTCAATAGTCTAAATCTTCGATCACACAAACTTCCAAAGCTAACTGTGGCATCTACTAGGACAGACTTCAATATTTCTTCATATTTTATAAGAGAAAAGGAACCAACCTCTTTTTTCTTCTTCTCGTTTTAGTTTATCTTCCTCTATTTCCTTAGGTAATTTTTCTTTTTTTTCTTTTTCCACATCATTATGCAAATGTTTTGTGGTATAGCTGAGTGCCGGAGAAAGAAGGATCTCTCCATTTTTGCAGAGTTCATCACGAATTCTAATAAAAAACTGCTGGAGCTCTACTGCATCTTCATAAATCTCAGAATCTGTCCTATAATGGAATTAAGAATATCCATTGACACATGAACTGCTTCTTCCATAGCACTCCAATTGCATGCTAAATCCTAGCAAATGCTTCACTATGTTCACTGATATAAGAATGATATTTTGGCTCAGTTAGAAGGGCGCCCCCATTAAGTCTGTTAAAACAGAGTATCTGAGCCATGCATGTCTGTGATCCAGCACTTGGGAAGTGGAGGCAGGAGGATCAAGAGTTCAAAGTTACCCTTATTTACATAGGGAATTTGAGACCAGTCTGAGCTATAAGAGACCCTATCTTAACAACAACAACAACAAAGAATAAATGAAAAACTGAATGCATTATTGAGTATCTGCGTTCTGACTTGATTTCCTTTTTCCCAAGGCACGCCTCCTTTCTTACTCGTGTCAAAAAAAAGGACTAATTTTTCTCAGACATACAAAGCACGGCAGAAGGAGCTGGCAGAATTAAGAGCTGTACTATTGCCCCTGACCAAGTCCAGTCAATCCTTAACTTGCGTCTATTTTTTTTAAAGGAGCGGTTTCTCTGTGTTGTCCTAGCTGTCCTGGAACTTGCTCTGTAGACTAGGATAGCCTCAAACTTAGAAATCCACCTGCTTATGCCTGCCAAGTGCTGGGATTAAAGGCATGCACCACCACCATCTGCACCAAGGCTGAATCTATTTCCTTAAATGCAGACCCACATTTATAGACGGTAATAACAAGTATAGGTCTAATAGTTAATTTAAATTTTAATTTCTCAATAGTAACTGATTTGGGAGAAATTGGCAGATACGAATACTGCAAGAAGGAAAAAAATTAGGTGCTATACTCAGAATTTTTCTCAGCTTCTTTCTTCATTATTAGGAAACTATAAAAATAAGCTTTATTGAGGCATTAGTCTCACTTTATTGCCCAAGCTGACCTGGAACTGTGTAGGGAGTCTAGGCTAACTCTGAACTTGTATGATCCTCCTTCTAAGTGTAGGGATTATAGGTACAAATCACCAGGTGTGCTGACAATGTATTATTAACAGGGAAGTAGACATTCTGGTTAGGGGAGTATGGCAGGCAAAGCAGGGCCAATCAGCTAGCTGTCTTCTGATACTTGACACTAGAGCATCAGACATCAGAGATACTTTGGGTGTCTACCCTATCAACAAAGAGAACTAGCAAAGAAGTAACACTGCCGTAACAGAATAACCTAAGGATATTCTGGAGAGGATCTAGAAACATGTTCTGAAGATCCGGAGATACTAATACTTTTAGGAGCAATAAAAATAAAATTTACTAAAGGAAGAAGCCCTTAAGATACCATTTTGAAGTTGTTCTTGAATTTCATAAAAGCTTACAATTTTAGTGGGAAAAATAAACATCTGGTAAATTTGTATTACATCAAGAGGGTAAATTTATATTTTCATCAGGACACCTGATGCAATTAAATTTTGTACAAACCACTAAACACATGAGATAGCCTTTAATTTTGCTCATTAAAAAAGTATTGTGAAGAATTTATTTATTAATCTTTGTTTTGATTGTTCTTGAAAGACTTCTGGCCAGGCAGTGGTGGCCCATGCCTTTAATCCCAGCACTTGGGAGGCAGAGGCAGGTGAATCTCTGTGAGTTCGTGACCAGCCTGGCCTACAGAGTGAGTTCCAGGACAAGCTCCAAAAAGCTAAAGAGAAACCCTGTCTCAAAAAACAAAAATACAAAACAAACAAAGACTGCTGCAATATAATTATAATTTTCCAAAACATTCTGTTGGGGGAAAAAAGTAAATAATGAAATTCTGTCAAGAGCGCAGTAAAATAAAAAAACTGGGAAAGGTGGTATATAACTTTAATCCCAGCATTCAAGAGGCACAGTCAGGCAGGTCTCTGAACTCCAGGGCAACCATGGCTATACAATGAGACTGTGCTTCAAAAAACAAAAAACAACAACAAACAAAACAAAAACAAAAAAAGAAACAAGAATTTGTCAACCCAAGAAAGCAGTTATTCACTGTGCAAGAACAAAAATTCAAGAATTCAAGAGGGAAAACAACCAACTTTTAATTTCTTTCAGCTGTTAAGTAATCTTTTCAGGTAAGTCAGACATTCTGTAAAACAAAATAATTAAGACTACAAAGAAGTTCTTACACTTGTCTTTCTATGCAGTCTTTCTACCTGCAAGGGAACCAGAGCACTTTTTAGGAATATTGCTACCACAGTGGTCAACTGTCACAACTCAGTATCATGCTGTTCCTGAATGCTCTGTGAACAAACCAGGACCACCTATGTCAGATTCCTGCTTATTCACTGCTCACGTTCCTTCTATTACAGTTACGGAGAGCACTAGTGGGTAGGGTAAGTGGTGATGAAGTAAGAATATTCTAGAAATCCACATGTGTATTTCATATGAATTTATTTATTTATTAATAAAATCTACACATATAGAATCAACTAACCTGGGCTGTACAGGCTCGCCGAGACTGAACCAATAACCAGGTAGCCTGCATGGGACGGATCTAGGTCCTCTGCACATATAAAACAGCTGTATAGCTTGGTCTTCTTGTGGGAATCCCTAACAGTAGGAGCAGCAACTGTCTTTGACTCTTTTATAGACTTTTGGGACCCTATTTCTCATACTGGGTTGCCTTGTCCAGTCTTAATAAATGGGAAGTGTTTATTCTTACAGCAACTTGATATGCCATGTTTGGTTGATATGCATGGGAGGCTGGCCCTTTGCTGAACAGAAATGGAGTAGAATGGGTAGGGGGGGTGTTAAGACACAATGGGGAGGGGACTGGAAAGAGAGGAAGGAGGGGAAACTGTGGCCCGATGGAAAATAAATGAATTAAAAATTGATAAATAAGATTAAAAGCAAAAAGACTTTCTTAGTACTTGAAATAGAGATTTAGGGGGATAGTGAAATAGTTCAAAGTTAGGAGAACTAACTGCTCTTTACAAAGGACTCAGGTTCAAGTTCCAGCACTTATATGGTGGCTAACAACATCTGTAACTCCAGTCCTAGAGGAACCAACACCTTCTTTTGGCCTCAGTGGGCACTGTACATGTTTGGTGCACAGACATACATGCAGAACATTTATCTGTACATATAAAATAAAAATAAATAGTTTTAAAAAATGGCTGGATTTAGACCAGTCTAACCTCAGAAAATAACTCAAAGCTCTTTAATTCACTTAAAGCATTCTTGGACTAATTCTTAGACATTCAAAGAAAAATCCTACTTTTAATTTCTATTACAAACTGTATTACATAGCCTTTAAAAGGCATGTTCTGTGAATGGCTGTATTTTAGGTTTCTGCATTGCACAAGAGCTTCAATTTTGTCTTCCTTTCACTGGTACTCATTCTGACACTTTATAGAACGCACCCGCTTTTGATAGTTTTGATGACCCCTAACGTTGTAAAGCGGAAAAAAAGTAGTTTTGCCTACCGAGAACTCAGGATACCAGGCTACTCACTATGACAACATACCTAAGGTAGAAAAGTGCATCAAAGCAGAATTCCTTTATCTGTTTTGCATGAAACATCACATATTGTCATCATAAAGAAAAGGCTTTGAAAACATACCGGTTCATCCTTCTTGCCCTTTCCAATACTTCAAACATATGCTCCTGAAATAAATCAAGTCGCCGATAGCGATTACTCTCAACATTCTTCCTAATAATGTCAAAAGTAAGGGGAGGTTTGTTGGGAAAGTTTGGATCCACAGCAGGAATTTCTGCTAAGGAGTCACTGTAACATCTTCCTTCATCATCCTGATGACTCATGACTGACACAAAAAGATTATGGATAAGTTCTTGAATCAGCAAGGTCACATTTGGGACATGAGAATCCTCATCTCCCTCCAGGTCTCTCCGAGTTTCAAGGAGAACTTTATGTAGGACAAGAGCATCTTTGTAGATCAAAGACTCTGGCTCATTGTAGGTACAGGCATTATTAAACATCATGACAAAGTCCTCTACCATAGAATCTACATCTTGGTACTTGTTTGCCATCATGTGACTTCGGATTTTTTCCATGTCCATGGGCTTTTTAATGGTCAGATAGTAGTCAGGTAGCTCTGATCTGGAGGGGAGTCTTAGAAATATAGCACTGAGGCGGCGACCTCTCTTATCTGTGTAGTTCTTTACAGCTTCATATACTTCATTTAGTTTCTGCTGCATTGGAGTCATGTACTTTGATTTTTTAGGAGAAACACCACTTTTTCTACCTGAAGAGAGAGATGTAATATAATGTTAAGCAGATAAAATGTGTAAGCATAAATTTTTACACAGCTGGTAGTACAACCTTAAGAAAGGGGCCATCCCAAATGATTTGTAAAAACACAGTAATCAGTTTATCTTCAGTGAGATAGATCTTATAGACAAAAGATCTGGAAAAAAAACCCTACTCTTTTCAATAATATATATGTATATACACTTTTTTCAGACTAAGTCTCATTATACAACTCAGTTGGTGAACTCTCCACTCTTCTGCCTCAGTCCCTAAGGGCTGGGATTAAAGGTGTATGAATAACACATAAGCTAGTAATGAGAGAGGATTCATTCTGACACAACTTCAGAAGTTCAATCTCCACTGTTCTTGAGCTACAGTAAAATAAAACATAAAGTAAGACGGGCACAGAGTTGCAGATGTGCTTAGCCCACGGTAGTCTGGAAAGACAAGATACCTCTCGGAGGCGCTCTACCAGTGATCCACTTACTACAACTCTTGTTTACTTAAAGCACAGTCAGAGTGAACATGTGGAAAAGAAGGATTCCTAACAGTAGAGTGCCAGAAAATAAAAACATAGTCATCATTTAACTAAAGAAATGTCAAGAACTCAGCAATCTCTGTTTGGCAGACTGAACTGAAGAGCCAACTATGAAGCAGACTTACTCAGCTTAAGTTTGGGAGAAGCCATGTCATCATCATCAGGTAGTGGTCCCAGCTCTTTCCGTTTATCTTTGAGTAATTTCTCCAGGATATGAGCATCATTGTATACCTACATTCCAAAAATACACTTAAGATTATTTCCTAAAACACATTATAATTAAAGAAGTATTTATCTCTCTGAAGGCGGTGATAAATAAATTAATTTTCAGCACTCAGGAAGCTGAAAATTACAAGTTTGAGGCTGGCATCAATTACAGTGCAAAAACACCAACTGAACAAATAAAAAAATGATGAATATGTGTGAGTGTTTAGAATACTGTTTAGGACAGCTAATACTAAACATTTTGTTCTCTTCAGAACAATAACATTACCACCTCATGGTGATTCTAATGTATAGAAATGCATGCTAGTAAGCCCAAGCATGGTGACCCTCACCTTTAATCCCAGCACTAGGGAGGCAGATGCAGGCAGATCTCAGTGAGTTTGAGGACAGTCTGGTCTACAGAGCAAATTCCAGGTCAGTTAGGGCTATTATGGCAGGGAAACCTGGTCTAAAACAAAACAAAACAAAACAAAACAAAAAAAAACAAAGGAAGGAAGGAAGGAAAAGAAATGCGAGCTAGTATCTGAGATTCACTGTGATAGAAGTTATATAGACTTATTTTTATTTCATGTGTCTGGGTGCTGATCCTGCACATGTTTGTGCCTGATTCTGCAGAAGCCAGAAGAGGATACTGGATTGATGGGAGTGTAGTAACAGAGGATTGTGAGTGCCACCTGGATGCTGGGAACTGAATCATTCATCTGGAAGAATAAGTAGTCAGTGGTCTTAACCACTGAATCATCTCTCTGAGTCTCAGTTTTGCAGGTTTTTACTGAAGTTCCAAAACACATTTATATGTTCCTTACTCAATGGTCTTGGTCCACAGTTGTCTCCTATCTCCCCAGCAGAGGCTGCATTCCCTTGAATGCCCACAAGAGCAGAGTGGCAGAAGGAATGTGACTTTTCTTCTCTGACTATCTCTCTCAAGGATGTACAGTAGCTGGGTATACTGAAGACAGTATAACTCTCATTATATAAAGGCCTATTTCTTCAATTTACAAGTATCTTTAGTGTGTATACTTCAAATTAAGAGCAGAACAAAAGAAATAGTTTGAAAACATTTTATTTTTGAGTATTTAAAATAGATTAAAGATAATAGAAAATATATTGAAGGAGGATCATACAAATTGGTTTTACTGAAAAAGAATTAAAAATCATGGGCTAAAGATAAAGCTAAGAGGCAGAGAATACATAAAAGTCCTGGCCTCAACTGATTCTTCCTCATGCGCCCAAAAAAGAAAAAGGGGTTAGACACTATTCAGCAGTGAGAGTGAATAATGCTCTTGTATGAGTTCAGTTCCCAGCACCCATGTCACGCAGCTCATCTGCAACTCCAGCTCCAAGGGACCCAACATCCTCTTCTGACCTTAACATCAGGCACACATGTGAAATATATACAATACAGGAAAATACTCATACACATAAAAAAATATAAATCTTTAAAAAATCCTTAAAAATAAATAATAAAAGATAAAAGTGTGCAGTACTACCACCCAGCAAGTTATTTCTTTTATATCCCTTTAATATCTTTCAAAACACCAGAGTAAGTGCTGTTATTATTATTTCTAAATTATATACAAATACATAAATTAAACTAAGGTTTAAGCAGGAAAATTTTCTCATATAGAAACTGGTAAAACAGGATGAATTTAAACATTCATCTCTTTATTAGTATCATCATCATTTTGGTTTTTTGAGAACAAGTCTTTCTTACATAGTTTGGCTGGCCTAGAACTCTGTTTCCCAGTATACACCAATACACATAGCTCTTTATTTTGCATGCGTGTGTATTCGTATATGTAGGTCAGGATTGATGTTGGGTGCCTTTCTTGATCACTTTTCCACTATTTTATTTTTATTTTTTGAGATAGCGCCTTCTCAATGACCCTGGGACTCATTAATCTGGCTAAACTGACTGACAGTCCCAAGGTTCCTCTGGCCTTACCTTCCAGCACTGGGATTACAGGTATGTACTACTATACCAAACTTTTTTTACACTGGGTTTTGGGACCTGAACTTAATAGGTCCTCATGCATGCAGAGTAAGTACTTTACAGATTAAGCCATCTCCCCAACACAAAGCAGGATAAAAATTTAGGTACCATTAAGTGCATAGAAAACCAAAGGAAGGGGGCTGGAGAGATGGCTCAGTGGTTAAGAGCACTGACTGCTCTTCCAAAGGTCCTGAGTTCAATTCCCAGCAACCACATGGTGACTCACAACCATCTGTAATGAGGTCTGGTGCCCTCTTCTTCATGTGCAAGGACACATGAAGGCAGAACACTGTATACTTAATAAATCTAAAAACAAACAAACAAAAAAAAGGAAAAAAAAAAAAAGAAAACCAAAGGAAGGTACTATGTATCTTCTTCAATCATGCTCTGTCTTATCTCCCTGACTTTCATCTAGGTTGGCTGGCCAGCAAGCTCTCAGGATCTTCCTGTCTCTTCCATGGTACTGAGTTTAAAGGCATGTGCATATACATGTTATGGCTTGCTGGCCAGTCAGTCTAGCTGAGAGTCAATGAGATAAGACAAAAAGTGACTAAGGAAGACTTCACCTCTTACCTTCCTTACACACACACGGAGGGGCAGGGGAGAAAAATGAACCTAGTTCTGATCTTTCAAGACACATTATTTTACAAAAAGAAAAAAGTATTCCCTCTAGGATTCCTCTCATTACCTGGGAGCCCTCCTCGTTGTAGTGCCTGGCATTTCGGAACATGAGTTTCATGTCTTCCATCATTCCTTCTTCACCTGCATATTTGTCATTTCGGATGTTATGCTCAATTATTTTCAGGTCCATTGGCTCTAAGATGATTTTATAGTAATCAGGATAGTCCTTCTTGGATGGCTTAACCATAAATAGATCACAAAGTCTTCTGCCTGAACCTGGCTCTCGAGCTTCAAGAACAACATTGAATAAAATTTTCATTCGCTGTTTTCTTATGTTCTTTTTACTGTTGAGGGGGAAGGTAGAAAAGGGGAAAAAAAAAACAACAGGGTCAGTTTTCTTTATCCAAGGGTGACCATGAAATAAAATTTATTTGTGGCAGGTACTTCATAATAATTACAATATATTGATTAGATGTGCCATAAACATAGTAAGCACCCTGGAAAGGTACAAGAGAATATTAGGAAAACTTACAAATGATTAAAATAATGATCCTGATTAAAATAATGATCCTGGCAGGAGCAACCAGTGACAAACCTGTTTAGAATAGCTCTCAAAATGTAATGCTGAACAAAAGACAGTGTGTGAAACCATAAGAAAATAAAATTTAATCACAAACTGAAATACAATGCAATAAAACTAGCTATTCCATTTTAAGCACAGACAAAACAAAACAACCCAACAGTGTTTCATCTTTTAAGATGCCTACTCCTAAACAGAGTATTCTGGATGCCAGGAATAAAACAAAACAAAACAAAACAACCCACCAAACAAACGTCTTCATGAGGGCACAGATCTCTCTGGCATTGATCATATAAGGGTCAGTCCCTACTTATTCCTTTACCCAGCATCTCTGTCTAATTCAAAGTAGCTTCAAGTAGTGTGTGGTACATCTAAGCTTTCTCTACATTTTAGCCTTCAGCATGTATTTCTGTCTTTCCTTCAGAGTCCACAATCAAGATAAGATCCTGAAAAACTGGTATGAGTGGTACAGAACAAAGTACAAAGATCAAAGATGAACACCAGAGGTTAAAAATGGTCCTACTTAATTAAGACCTTACTTAATTGTTGAGAAAACCAACTCAGAGGCTAAGTGAAATGTTCAAGGCCTAAAAGAGTTTATTTTCTAGTTTGATTTCTGGACAACTGCATTACGCTATCAGGATAACTTTAGCTAGTCTGCCCAGCAGTCTCCAAGTGGTCAGGTATGTAAAAAGGAGATGACTTACAATTTAGTTTCTAGTCTGCAAACACCTGCTCCAATCCTATAATATAGTATGTAGAGTACGGTTTAGTTGTTTTCCACCTTTTAAGGGGAGGGAAATTCATTACTGAAAAGAATTATATGGCTATATGAGTCTCTAAGCCTTGTCCTCAGACTATTCCCTCTCTCCTGGGTCAGGATGACCCTGCCTCAATTTGATTTAAACACCAGAAACAGAAGCCCACACATGGATGTGCACATTTGTCATTCTAGCACTTAGGGGGTGGAGGCAAGAGGTTCAGGATTTCAAGGTCATCTTTGCATTCATAGCAAATTTAGGCAAACCTGATATACATGAGATGGGGGCAGGGTTGGGGGGGGAAGAAAGGAGGGCAGAGAAAGATCATGTATACATTTGTGTATGTATAGTGTGTGTGTTCAAGTAAAGAATAATCAGCAATTGAAAACCCAGACACTGGCCAGGCAGTAATGGCACACGCCTTTAATCCCAGTTCTCAGGAGGCAGAAATAGGTGGATCTGTGAGTTTGAGACCAGCCCAGTCTACAGAACAAGTTTCAGAGTTCCAGGAAAGTTAGCGCCATACAGAGAAACCCTGTCTCAAAAAACAAAAAACAAACAAGAAAAGAAAACCGAGACACCCTTCAGTCTCAGTAATGTCTACCTGGCATGATGGGAGCTCATGACAAACTGCAAGCAGCCTAAGTAGGAGAGGAAAAAAAAAAAAAGAATTTCTGGCTCCCAGAATTAGTTCCATTATTATCATGTCTTTACTCTGGCTGCCCTCCTCCTCTGTGGCCCTGTGATCATTCTACAAACATCTCCTTCATACCCTTTGTCTCTCGGTCAAGTAAATAGTTGTTAGCTAACCTAGGAGATGATTCATCTAGTGGATAATATTTCGTCAAAGAAGCAATATGGGATGATGATGTGGAGAATGTGTTCTTGATTTCTAGGTCTGTAGCTAATGGATACTATTAAGAGGGACAAAGCTCCAAAATGGCAGAGTTCCACATTGAAACAAGACAACTTTAATTTTCAGGGACTGAGACAATATTTCAGAACTCGAATCAAAAGTTACAGATGCCATATTTAAAAACCAAGTCACAAGTGGCTTGTCTAGAAATGTCTAACATGTAGAACTTGACTTTAAAAAGAAGATGCAAGAAATGAGTTTTGAAATGCTAGGCTTAAAAGAGCTCACTAATTAACTAAAAAAGAAACCATTTCCTCGTTTCTGAAGTTGCAAGAAGCAGAACACTTAAGTCAAAGGCCAGATCTGAACCAGGGTAACTTTCTTATCTTCCCGCACCCAGCAGACCATTCCCAATTATCAGGAGACTGTTCTGCATGAAGCTACAACCCTTTTCATTTGGGACAGCATCTGTGACCAACTTTAAAGAGATTTTAAAAGACAAAGTTTTTAACTGAATTTTATCAAGTAAATTAGCAAATGGTTCATTCTCTCAATGCCAATCATCCTAACACTTAGTAGCTATGAATGGAATATATCCAGAATATGAATATAACTATATATAAATAATTGTTCTAATCTAGTAACTGCAATTTCCTTTCTCTATGTATATCATGAACAATATATAATTGGCAAACAAAATTATTACTAGGGTCACACACGACCTGTTTTGAACAAATCCAGTTTTGTTGCTTTGTTTTCAGTTTTCTAAATCCTTACATACTGTCTTTGAGACTGAAACCACCCCAGTCCAGTCAAACTTCAAGGCTGACCTTCTATAACAACTGTGTTAACTTTAGTGGCTGCTATTTTTATCTCTCTCTAATATGTACCATGAACCTTATTACATGGAAGGCTTCTGAAAGTTTCATATACTTTATGGAATGAGACAAATCTGTATTATAAAAGTATAGAAACTTTAGCTCCCTTCACCCCACATTTCTGGCCATTTTCTTTTTTATTACCTTTATTAATGCTTGCATGTGCTTGCAAGTGTATTGTATTCATGCATGTGTGCATTCACACGTGTGTTCAGGCATGTGTATATGTGTGTGTGTGAGAGACTGTATGCCATTTGTGTTCAGGCGTGTGCATGTATTTTATTTGTATGGATGTTCTGCCTACATGCATGTCTGTGCACCATGTGCTTGGGATACCTTCAGGGACCAGAAGAGGGTGTTAAGATTGTCTGGGACTGGAGTTCGAGGCATTCTTAGGTGTTGAGGCTCATTCCCGTAATCAGAGCATCCAAAAGACTCAGGAAGGAAAATCACGATCAATTTGAAGCCAGCCTGGTATAACAAGGAATTAAGAACTTGGAAGGATGAAATTCACAGGCCAATAATGGAGGAGACTTGCATCTCAGGGTACACCAACTAATTTAGCTAATACCGCATAGCTTTGCAGTTATTTTCCAAGTTAAAAACTGTTCCCAATTGCTGTTTGAGAGGGAAAGACAGGGCAGCTTTCGGCTCCTGAGTCACATTTCAAAACCTTCTGATTTTAGTAGATCATTTTTAATGCAAATACATCTAAAAAAAAACTATTTGATGGTCATTTATCACTGTATCATGGCAGCTTATAGGTTGTACTGAAAATCCTAAGCAATATACTAAAGATGCCTTAAAGAAATGGATGCTTTTAAGAAGTAAGATATAGATAAGATCAGAGACAAAGAAGCATTAGCCCAAAACGATGCCCAAGTGCCCACAGGTACTGATAGCTGGATTGCCAATGTTGATTCTGACCTTTCCACCATCTCAGTCAGCAAGACATTTCTGAGATGCAATCAGCACCACAAGCCCTCTACCTCTTGCTAAAGAAGCACAGTCACAATGATAAGTGAGGAGGCTGTCTGCCCATGGAAAGAAGTCAGCAACAAATTGAAGGAAGTAACGGACATATGGAGGCTAATTTTGACACACTAACAAGACTTCTCTTTACTCATAAAATAAACTGGTACTACAAACACTTGTTTCACATGCATAAGGTTTTTCTTCTCATAGTGTCAGTACTGACCATGTCACAGAAGGATTACACTTTTAAAAGTATGTTTATGCATAAAAAAGGTCTGCACACCTGGATAGCCTCCTGAGACCCAACATCTCACTGTCATGAGTATTCCTGGGAAAGCAGAAACAAACAATACATGTGAAGAGAAATAAAATAAGCAACATTGGAGGGTCATGCATAAGCCAAACATGATTGAGAAAGAAGATTATTTGGTCCAAAAGATAAAAGATCATAACACTTGAAACATTTCAACACAGAAAACAGAAAGCAGATTTTTCGGTAGAAGGCAGGGGAAAGGATGCATTTCCAGAATGAAAAGATTACACAGCCACAAATCATTTTCTTTTTCAGACTTTCAGTATAAAAAAAAAACCACAAAGCAAAAATAGAATCATATACATTATTGAGGAGTAGAGTGGTATTTGGAAAACATGGCTCTGACACCTCTGGCCAATCTCATGTTTCTTGACTCCTGCTGAAATGCTCTTATTATCAAAACCGTCTAACTAAAGTTTATTACTTTGTCACTGACCAATAGGACTGAATTCTCAGTCTTTTAATAACCATGCATGCTTGGAGCCCAAAACTGGGACAGTTTTTTTTTTTAATTGTTTTGGTAGAAAACTTATGGTTCTGCCACTTTTTTCCACTTTATTGTATGAACCATTTCCTAGGAAACCTATTCACAAGGCGACTTTTGTCTGAAATGTGATCTAGTAATTTTAATAACTTATAGCTTAGTATTCTTTTTATAGGAAGTTGAAGGGCAATAACTTCATCTAATTGAACTATACCACAAACTACAGGCCCTAGAGATATGTACTTTTTAAGTACCTAGTCTAGGTTAATGCTTCCTTGGAACTGCTTCCTAACACTCAACTTATTTAAAATCATTTCCTCCAATGCTGGTGCTAACTGCACCATCACTTTTGCCTCCATTACCTTCTTTTGCCTGAGAAGTTTTTATCTTTGATTGGTGACTGATCTTACTCAAAGATGTTCTTGATTTGATGTCTCTGATCTGGTTTCACATTTTTCCTCCGTTGTCCCTGGTATAACAAGGAATTAAGAACTTGGAAGGATGAAATTCACAGGCCAATAATGGAGGAGACTTGCATCTCAGGGTACACCAACTAATTTAGCTAATACCGCATAGCTTTGCAGTTATTTTCCAAGTTAAAAACTGTTCCCAATTGCTGTTTGAGAGGGAAAGACAGGGCAGCTTTTGGCTCCTGAGTCACATTTCAAAACCTTCTGATTTTAGTAGATCTTTTTTAATGCAAATACAGAAATATGTCAAAAAATGAATTGGCTTCTTCATTCAATTCTGAGTCTGTCAAGCCCTCCTGCTATTAATGATTAGCTTATTCCTTGTTCAAGGGATCCTCCCAAACTGACTGCTGTTACAAAGAATGTAAATCTTCAGGAAGAATATGGTGTTCCACAATGATCAGGCCAGAGAAATTCCAAGAGATGGTCTTGTATGATTCCTTATAAGAGCCTAACTTCTGAATCCCAGGTAAGTTCTTCTTAACCAGTGAGGAGAAGAAAAGGATTAGGGAAGTTGAGAGGATAGTTAGGAAAAAACAAAACAAACACCCAAATAATCAGTTTAACATTTTTATTGCCTACAACAGCTATGACTTGATAGTCTCAAAACCCTAAGTGAAGACCAAGTTAATGATGAAAAGCAACAATCAGAACAGTGACTTATTTCACTGCAGCAGCAGCAGAGGTGACTTACTCCTTACCTTTTTCATTCCTACTCCATTTCTGCAACTCACTAAGAAACAATTATCTAAGATTTAAGTGGCACTTTGAAAATGCCACCTTAAAAAAAAATCTGGACAGCAAAAAGAATAGTATGTTTCTCTAAGCTACATGTCATTTTTCTGTCATCTAAAAGCAATATGGTACTTGTGAAAAAGAAAATACTATCAACTTACAAATACACTGGAAAATACATACTATCAAAGCTTTTAGAAGAACTCATACTTCATAGCTTACATTTTTTCTGCATTTATCTAAAATACAATAAGTAAGAACTCAGCTGGCTCCAGATATGAGAAGATCATATACCTTTTTCTTTTGGCACTACCAGTATCAGAAGTGGCTGAAGAGATCATGCTGTCTCCATCCTCAATGTCATCTCTCCTGGCAAGCTCTTTCTTCTTTGCCTGAAATAGAGTAGATGCCAGGAGTGAGCCTCACACTGTCAGGCATTCTATGAATATATGGATGTTAAAGAACTAGGCATATCACATTCATTTAGAGAGGTACCACCTCACATAGGATACATAAAACTGAACAGTCTCCAACTATTTTTTAATAACCTAATTTAACAAAAGCCTGTGTGACAGAAAAGTAGGCTAAAAAATGGAATCAAACTAAAACACAGTGCTACCTAGAGCATTTATGACTGTCAATGGCATGGTATAGTTAGAAGTTCCGAGACGAGCTGTGGGGTTGGCTGGCCCTGCAGGCCATGGTTAAGTTACGTTAACTTAGAGGGGGGCCTTTGGCATCTGATTTCTAAGGAGCAGTATGGCAAAGAAAAAAAAAGTTTAAAACTGAGAGGTGAAAATCTAGCTATATCTTTCATTACACATCTTTTAAAGCTACTTTGCAGACACAGTTGAAAAGCCCAAGCACAGCAATCTTAGAGAACAGACTAACTACAGCAAAGATATCTGAAATTCACAGCACTGAGAAAGCAGTACTGATCATAAAAAAAAAAAAAAAAAGGCTCTATGTTTGACTTAAAATTGCCTTTGCTTCTTCTTGGTTCAAGGCTACTCTTGTTTCCAGAAATAGTCAACCAAAAACAGTGAGACAGAGGCCAGCAAAATGGTTCAGCAAGTAAAGAATTTGGTCCAAGTCTGATAACTTGAGTTTTCCTGAACTCACATGGGAGGAGAGAACTGACTCCTACAAACTGTAACCTGACCAGCCCCCTGCCACCACACAAATGAAAAAGCAAATAAAACCCAACAAGAACAAAAAACCTCAAATGTAAGTGTTAATCTGGAACTCACTCAGAGTTCTGGCCTCGACCTCAGAGACTGCCTACCTCTGCCTCCCAAATGCTGGGATTCAAGGCGTGTACCACCACCACCTTGCTAGCCTGGGTTAATCTGTATTTCATATCTACCTTTTTGTCTTAAAAACCCCTAGATGATCAATAGCATCTAGTTCTTTCCAAGGTATGCTATGAGAGATCTGACAAACTCTTGGATGTTACAATGATCAATTAGCATTCAGATGTCCTGTTGCCAAAATCAGTAACCCTAAAGCGCGCGCGCGCGCGCGTGTGTGCGCGTGTGTGCGCGTGTGTGTGTGTGTGTGTGTGTGTATGTGTACACTACAGGGTCTTGTTATATATAGCACAACCTGGCTGGAAAATTAGGATCTTCTTGCCTCAGCCTCCTCCTGGGTGTTGGGATCACAGGTGTATGCTACCAGGTCCTAAAAGACTACCCCATATCAACAAAGTCTAGAACCAAAAAGAATAAACTGCAGACAGAACAATTACCATGTGGAATTGAAGGGTAACTTTCTGAACACTGAAACTGGCTCTCTCCACTGGGCCAAATCCTTGCTCCCTCTAGTACAATATTTATGGTACTTAAAATATTCTTTCTTCTCTATATGGCTCCGATAAATCTAAAAAACATTCAACAATATTTGTAGCGGAAACAAATGATTCAATATTCTGAGGGTGGAGATAAGGGACACATATCTGAAAAGGACATTCCAATCACATAAAACTAATTCAATGATACAACAAACAGCAACATACCTGCATGACTTGCTGCAATTTCAGGACTCTCTTATAGATAGTTGAATTGGGAACATTATAGCGTTTGGCATTTTCAAACATTAAATTCAGATCACACTCCAGATGATCTAAAGTTTCATATTCCTGGTTTTTTAGCTTTGTTCTGTAAAAGACAAATAAATGATTAGAAGTTTCTATTATGAAAATTACCAACCATTCTTCTTGAAAGTTTATTACAAGAAACTTTCACAAGCACTACATAATGTCTTTATTAATCACTTGTAACTGGCTTTTAAGTTAAGAAGTAAGGTCTAAAGAAATATTCAATTTAGACAATATTGCTGTTTACCTGAAAAATCTAAAAGAATAAATTAAACAAAAGGACAGAGTAAACTATGAATGCAAACACACTAGGAAAATTCCCAGTGAAAAAAATCCTGAGGGGAAAAAAATTAGATTTTAAACTGCTTCAATGAATCACTGTGAACTCCTGATTTCTGAAAATTAGGATGTATACAAGTAACCAGTGATAAGGTGCTGAGAAAGCACCTAGAGTAACATATTTACCTCCAGAGCCAGAAAAGACACACAGATAGTGAAGGGGGCTCTCATGATGGGAAACAAGAGAGGGGGCTCTCATGATGGGAAACAAGAGGCAGATCTGTCAGAGTCTATTTGTTACTATTCTTCCAGGGCAGTCATTTATAAAGAAGTAACATAGTTTAGAGCTGAGGACTGTTTATTTTACTTAAAATCCCTAGGAATTTGTATCTTAGACACTATTGCTATTACTATCAGCTATGCTTTTTGTATAAAGTCTGTTGGCCCTAACTGTATGGATTTTGGATATAAACTTTTACATCTTTGATTAAAGTACCTACATGCTAATCACTGAAATAAAAAAAATTGTGCTAAGAGAATGACAATAGGTAAAAACAGCCTCATCAAATGGATGTAGAGATCCCAAACTTTCTCTTAGAATGGTACTATTCAATATGCATGTAAAGGTTCACTTTAAGTTTATTCAAGTGATATTCAGATTCTGTGCAGTGCTTAAGGAGATGTAAGTATTGGAAAACATCTCTGGATATAGCAAAAACCAATTAAGCACAAATTCAGTTCTTAGTACTAGCTCATGAGCCTAACGGCAGAATTTAAATTACATTCTCAGTTTATTCTTGCCAAACCAAAGGTGAAGAAATAGGTGTTAAGAACACCCACAAAGAACACAAACTCTGGGCTAGCAAGAGTCAGTGAGTTAAAGCACTTGCTCTCAAGTTTGACATCCCAAGTTCAAACCCCAGATCTCATAGTAAAAGAACTGAACTCCTGAAGTTATCCTCAGACCTCCACACAAGTTACGGTATGCCTGTGACTGCATTTTACAGCTACATGTACACATGTCACAAAACAAAATCCAAACTTGAAAATGATAGTTTGCTAGTCACTGCTAGTATCATTCAATGGCAGTCTTCGGGGGGGATAGAAAGGGACATGGGGACGGCAAACCTTAGTACAATGGAGAGTGGCATGAGGAGTCACACTGGCCAGTTCCTCTAAGTTTGTTTGCTTTCCTTTTGGTGGGGCTGGAGACTGAACCCAAAGGCATGTTAAACAAACACTACCATTCACACAGTCCCAGTCATCTACTCTACATTTGGGAAGGCATCTACCTCCCTTCCTTCTGCCAACAAATATTCCTAGGAGCATGCTGGATTGCACAGCCATTGAAATTGAATGAAATTTAAAATCAAGTTTCTTACTAGCATTCACCAAATTTCAAGAGCACACCATTTATAATCACACGT
This sequence comes from Alexandromys fortis, assembly GCF_014885135.2. NCBI lineage: Eukaryota > Metazoa > Chordata > Mammalia > Rodentia > Cricetidae > Alexandromys > Alexandromys fortis. Next base: position 2,020,257 of record NW_026067980.1, read on the forward strand.
CTGACACACATAGTATGATATTTCTGGCATCATAGAAAGCATCTGAAGAGCATAGCTGGAGACACACTACATCTATCTTTCAAAACTCTGGTGTGATGCCTCAAGGCCTCAACTATGTCCCTACTTCTCATTCTTTCACACTGGTACACTACAACACAATGGTTCTCAACATTCCTAATGCTGTGACCTGTAAATACAGTTCCTCATGTTGCGATGACCCCTAACCATAAAATTATTTTGTTTCTACTTCATAAGTGTAACTTTCCTGGTACATTTTTAACTGTTATGAATAGTAATGTAAATATCTGACCAGGCTATCAGCTGTGACCCCCAAAGGGGTCACAACATATAGGGTTAGGACCCCTGCACTAATACAAATACCACAGAAAAATTTAAATGAAGGAAGATGCAGATGAATCTTTCAAATTCTATATTGTCTCACTTAACAAATCGATATTTGTATTATAAAATTCCAATTTGGAACAACTGTCAACTAAGATAGCCGAGGACTTTATTTGGCTTTTAAAATGAACTAGACCAATGACTAGAAAGATGGCTCTATAGGTCAGAGCTCTGGCTGCTTTTCTAGAGGACTGAGGTTAGATCTCAGCACCCACATGGTGGCTCACAACTACCTGTTCCTGGAGTTCTAGGGAATCTGATATCCTCTTCTGGTCTCTTCAGGCACCTGGTACATACACAGTACATAGACAGACATGCAGACAAAATACCCATACAAATTTTTTAAAAGTAGGGGTTTTGGGAACAGGACACACTAGGACATGGTCCAACATTTAAGAGCACTTACTGATCTTATAGAGGATCTGAGTTCAGTTCCCAGTATCCACAAGGTAGCTCACAACAGTCTACACCTCTAGTTCCTAGGGATCCAATGCCCTCTTCTGATCTCCAAGGACACCACATATGAACATGCTGTACATATGTACACGCAAGCAACACTCACACAAATAAAATAAATCTTTAGAAAGTTAAAAAATTAATTAAACTACTTGAATTTCTTTAATTAAAGGAAAAAGAAACTAAAGAAATTTTTTTTTAATTACAAGGGAACTTCATAACGTCTGTAAATTTATTCTCCTTCCTAAGGCAAAGAATATAAAAGATAATTTTCTAATAAATGTTAACCTAATTTCTGTTTCATTTTAGTAGGCCAAATAAACTGATTTTCTATATGCTGAGGCAGGAGGACTTTGGAGACAGCCATGACTATACAGCAAGACTATGTCAAAAAAGCTAAGTAAATGAAAAAGTATCCATGAATGACAGTGTGGGCATGAAGGTTTTTTCTTTACTCAGTTATGAGACAGACAATTAAATACTGAGGTAAAAACCATTTTTTTACCACTTAATTCCTTATCTACTTCTAGAAGGAATAGGTGTGTGCAGGCTCAGTTAACACGGAGACATATCTACACTGAGGAATGCAGAAGCGGTCTTACCTGATTTGTTGAAGTGATATGGGCATTTTAATCTGCTGATAATAATCTGGGTATTTTTTCTTTGAAGGCAAATGGAAAAAAGGTTCGGCTATTAGCTGCCCTTGGTTATTGCGACAGCTCCTGACTGTGTCATAAAGCTGATGAAAAGGATTTGAAACATCCATGAAGGAAGTAATGCTCTCGGCTTCAGACTCCCCTTCTTCATAACGTGCAGCTGAGAAGACAAAAACATATTTACCAGGGAAATAAAGACAAAACGATCCACGTTTAATCTTAGTGATTTTTAAAACGATTTTATGTGGCATGATCAAAAGCAAACATGTGAATCTTTGGCTGATTATCTTAACGAAGCTAATAAACATCGGACTAAAAAAAAAAGATTTTATGTGTATGAATATTTGCCCCCATATATGCATGGGTACCTGGGGCCTACAGGTCAGAAGAGGGCACTGGATCCTCTTGGTTTAGAGTTACAGACAGAGTGAGCTGCCTTGTGGGTGCTGGGAATTGAACTTGGGTCATCTACAAAGCAATAAGTGCTCTTAACCACTGAGCCATCTCTGCAGGCCAGAACCAACACTTTAAAGCGTGTTTTTTTTTTTTTTCTTTCCTTATAAATTAGGTCCTACACCATGGCCCAATTTGATCGAGAGAGCTCAGAAATCCTGTTTTCGTCCCTTGGGTGCTAGAATTATGGGCAGGCTCAATCATGTTCAGAACCTATTTATTTTTTGGATGAAGGGTTCACTACATAGACTTGGCTGGCCTCCAACTTACATCTACCTCGCAAGTGTTAGGTTTATAGGTATGTGCCACTATGTACAGCTTTGAAAATGATTTTACAAGATCTCTAATTTTCCTTAAAAATAATGTTAAATATGGCTAGAGTAAGTACTAGAGAGATGGCTCAGTTAAGAATACTTGCTACTCTTCCAGACCTGAATTAATTTCCCAGAACCCTCAGGTGATAACAACCTTAACTGCAAAACTACAGGGCATCTGATTCCTTCTTCTGACCTCCATGGGCACCTTCAAATACATGGCATACACTCACAATACATACCACACATAAATAAAAATAAACACCTAGTGTAATTGCACATTTTAGAAAAATATTCCCTGGAAATGGAAAATTCAAAAGTTGCACTCAGTTAAAACACTAAAAAAGTTTCTTTTTAAAATGTGATTTCGGGTTGTGAGATGGCTCAGTGGTTAAGAGCACTGGCTGCTTTTCCAGATGGACCCAGGTTCAAACATTCCCAGTACCCGCATGGCAGCTCACAACTGTCTGTTAATTCAGTTCCAGGGAATCTGACACTGTCACACCAATGTGCACAAAATCAAACTAATAAATAAATAAATAAATAAATAAATAAATAGATAGATAGATAGATAGATAGATAGATAGATAGATAGATAGATAGTGATTTCTTCTAGCCTTTGTTGACTCCCTGAAAGTCTTACCCTCTCTGAGAGTGAATTAGGGGGTGGGATAAAGGGTGGTGGGGGAAGGTGGAGTGATGTGGGATTCCCTTCTGTATGCTGTGAATACTACTGGTAAATAAAGAATCTGCTTTGGGCCTAATGCACTGCAAGGCAGGAATTCCAAGCAGATAGAGAAGGAGAGAGTAGGCGGAGTCAAAGAAAAGCCATGAAGTCACTGCAGGAGACAGACATCGGATGGACCCTTACCTGTAGGCCACAATCACATGGCGATACACAGATTACTAGAAATGGGTTAATTTAAGATCTAAGAGCTAGCCAATAAGAAGCGTGAGCTAACAGGCCAAGCAGTGTTGTAATAATACAGTCGCTGTGTGATTATTTCAGGTCTGGTGGCCGGGAAACAAGCAGCCCCCATCAACAGTGGAGGGAGTGGAAATTGGATTTGGCATGTAAAATGAGAAAAGATAGTTATTTTTCTTAAAAAATTAAAAGAAAATATGATTTCTTCAGACTTCCTGCTATGCTCAGCCAAATGGAACAAGTAGTCACTTGGAGATCTCAGTACCAAAACAGAAGCAAGAGGTTCAGTGATACAGTTAGGATCTGCAATGTATCCCCTACCCCAAAGACTCATGTGTTAAATGCTTGTTCCTCAGAGTTGCATTAACTGAGAGGTGGTAGAAACTAAAATGTGGATTAGAGGAAGTCACGGGGGCATGCATCTGAAGGAGGGAATGAGACCCTGCTTCTCTTCCTTCTCACTTCCCAACACACAAGGTAAAAGGTTTTACTCTATACCATGGCCCCTAGTATGTATGATATGCTGCCATGCTACAGGACTAAAAGAAACACGTCTGACTGATCATATACTAGAACTTCCCAAACTGTGAGCCAAAGCAAGATCTGGTTTATTATCATTAGGTATTTGCTAGGAAAACAGAAGACTAACACATTTACTACAGGACAAATTTAGATTAGGTTGATACTCTCAGACATGATTGCCCCAGTCATTTCTAACATCAGAGAATGATTGATTCCTTAGTAAGGAAATGTTCAGTAGAAACTAAGTCATAAAAACACCAGAACAAAGCAAATAATTTTTATAGAAATACAAAACACATGCTGCTCAATTCTCTAAAGATTTAGTTACCTGCATGTATGTGTATAAGCTGTGTGTGCAGGTGCCTGAAGAGGTTAGAAAAGAGCTTTGTTTTGTAGCTAAGGCTGATCTTGAACTTCCTGACCATCCCCCAGAGCACTGGAATTACAAAATATATTACTACAGTTGCTTTTATGAGGCAACGGGGAACAAAACCAGGGTTTCATGCACGTACAGCAAGTACTCTACCAACTAAGCTACATGCCTGGCTCTCATTAGATTTTTAAACTTTATCTTTTTCATTACTTTTACATTAGTTGGTATCCTTCTTATACTATTATCAGAAAAATGCCCTACATAATTCTGAAACATTCAAAACCTATTGANCCAAGCAGTTCTTTAAATGAATACAGTTTGTGTGTTGTTATTTCGGGCGTGAGCTAGCCAAGCGGCTGGGGTGTTGGGGACGCAGCCCCGCCGCGCTTCTTATTTCAACATAGATATACAAAGGCAAGGACTCAGATTCCCAGATAAATCCCACGAAATGCAGGGTGGTAGGAAGTGTTTGCTCTTTGTGCCCAATCCTGACATGCAAGATCCCACTGCTCTGTGGAGCAATATATATGAAGGCGACAGTTTAATATCCCCAAGATTCATTAAGAAATGGTCTGGTTTCTTACCACACAACAGTCTGGACCTTTGCCCTCCTGATATTCCAAGGGATGTTTGGTAATTGCCACTTGGTTCTGGTGATCTTTCAGACATGTACCCCAAATGGTGTGACTCAGCATCACAATCATTTCAGAACACAAGGACGGACTATCTGTGCCACTTCTTCTGCAGGCAGGCGAGAAAAAAATAACTCCTGGGCAGAAATTTCATCTAGCAATATTCTGTTCAAGAGGGGACAATGTCATAGGTTTGGGAGCTTGTTTTAGGGACCCCACTGAGAAACAGCAATTCGCTTTTAAACATAGGGTGATTTTTCGATCTCCTTTGTTTGAGTATGCAGAGATTAGCCTTCCTGGCCTACTCAGAAATGCGTATGATGTTGTCAGTTACTTTACACTCACGCAGTAGTACGTGTTTGTCAGAAGGCATATTTATGCAGATGCCCTAAAGGGATGGCGTCTTGGAGGACACAGGAGTGTAAATCAGCCCTGTGCTTGAAGATGTGCAAGTGAAGGAGGCAGTCTCTCCTCGAGAGCTCACTGGAGCCTTCTGTCCTAGAGGCGGCTTGCGTTTCTTAGGTACCTGATTGATTTTAGGGCTCCTTCTTTCCCTGCAGAGGCATCTGGCGTGCTACCTGCTCAGAAATGGTCGAAGTGCCTTTTCCTCCAGGGGCATAAACGAGCTTGTGTTTGTCCTTCACTACAGATGCCTACTCAAAGTCTCGTTCAGAGAGTGCCTAGGTGGTCCTCATGTGTGCGTCCGCTGACGGTGAGGGCGGGCAAAATATTTATGTTTGTTAGCTGTAAATACAGGCTTTTTCTGGGGGACAGGCAGTTGGGGTGTCGCAGGTTATCTTCAGTACCATCTCCTCTTTTGTATTTGTTTTGTTTGAGAGTTTGAGACAGCGCTCACTATGTAGCCCTGGCTGGCCTGTGCAGACCAGGCTGGTTTCGAACTCAAAGCTCCCATCTTCCCTTGTCCCACAGAAATATAAGCCTGGTAAAGCCATACTTTTTTTTAAAAAAATTATTTATTTATTATGTATGCAATATTCTTTCTGTGTGTATGCTTGAAGGCCAGAAGAGGGCACCAGATCTCATTACAGAAGGTTGTGAGCCACCATGTGGTTGCTGGGAATTGAACTCAGGACCTCTGGAAGAGCATTAACCGCTGAGCCATCTCTCCAGCCCCCGGCCCATTAATTTCTAAAGGCAGTATTTTCAAGTATCTTACAAAGCTCCATCTGTTTGTTTTTTACATACTTGGTCTCCTTCTGTAACACCTTCCCAAGGAAACAAATTTTTCATCACTATGACAGAACATTTTCATTTGTCAATATCTGAATTCGAGAGTTCACTTTATTATAGGTCAATAACCTCTTTGGTTATTTCTTTTTGTTTACTATTTGCCTGATACGTTTTCTTTAAGAAAAAGTGTCATTTTTATTTTATGTGTATGGGCGCTCTGCCTGCATTTAAGTACCATATGCATGCAGTGCATGTGGAAGCCAGAACAGGGTATCAGATCCCTTGGAACTGGAATTACAAAGGGTCACGAGGCACCCTTTGTATGAGGTGCTGGGAATTGAACCCATGTCCTCTGCAAGAGTCAGCTCTCTAGCCTCTTGCCTGATTTATCTTTATCTACTCTCTTATGTTCGAATTCCATCCATTAACACAAAGCAATTTACCTTGACAATTTTACTTATCCAAGACTGTATCAAATACAACAAAACATTTTCTTAAAAAAACTAATCAATTCCAAGAAAGATCAAAGTCAATGCAATTTCCCTCAGCCAGAAGAACTACAATATAAGAATGCCTACCAGCTAAAGCAGCATCCTCTTCACTTTCCGAACCATACTGAAGCGCCATGGTAATTGCTGATAAGCGACCTCCTTGGACTGCTCTTTTATTACTACAAAGAAAAATGAGCAATTAGAAGACAGGCTGGTGTTACGATTTGTTCATCTTATGAAACAGGAACTGTTAAAATGTACTAATATCAAGAAAAAAAAGTTCTATTACTTGTCTTCTTAGTTGATAACAGTCTTCATAATCAGTCTTAGTAAAGAAAAGTAGATTTCTTTGTTCTCAAAAAAGAAAACTTGGGGCTGGAGAGATGGCTCAGCAGTTACGAACACTAGCTGGTCATCCAAAGAATCTGGATTTGATACCTAACATCCAAAGGGCAGCTCCAGGCTGCCTGTCACTCCAGTGCCAGGAGATCTGACACCCTCTTCTGGTTTCCACCGGCACTGCACTCACACGGTGCATGGCCATACAAGCATGCAAAACACCTATATATACAAACCTTTACCAACAGACAGAAAGTGGTAGCAGAAAGCCTACAGTAAACTAATACAATTTGTTTTGTTTTTCACTTAACTGTAGTACATTACTCCATATTTTATGGAAAATAAGGATTTGGTTATTTTCTTCTAAGATACTCATTTCACAATAACAAATTTTATTATGAACACAATATTTATTTAGTATAAACAAGTGTTTAATACCACATTTTATTTGTAAGACTAAACACTACTTAATAAAGCTTAAGTGTTATCTGAGAGGTGAGAAAAGATCTGTACAGAACCCTAACCCACTTGTGGTTACTTTTGTGACAGGCTCTTGCTATGGAACCTGGACTGGCCTTGAACTCACATCTTCCTGCCTCAGTTTACCAAGTGCTGAAATTTTGGTATATGCCACTATGCCCAGCTCTTACCTCAATCTTCTTAAGTAAAGTACTTGATACACCCTCCTCAAAACCTAGAGTAAAACTTTAAGACAGCCATGTGGCTAGCATGCCTATGTCACAGCATGAGTCAGCTCTCAGACTACAGCCTCTTACTCTCACCGGAAATACTTGCTAGTGGGGTTTCTTTCTTCACCAAGGCTGCTTTTACTGTGCGAAGGACCTGTCAGTCTGGCTGCAGCCAAATTTGATGCAGTCCTATCCAAAGATAAAATAAAAAAATAAAATAAAAAAACCCTCAGAGACTGAATAGCTAAAAATCAGAATGCTGGGCAAACAAAAAGGAGACAACTATTTCCTTCTAAGAAAAGTATAAAATATTTCTGAGAGTCTATTATACATCAAGTTCTGTGTCAAGATTGGGGACATTGAAGAAAGAGACCAGGACTAGTGTTCATGGGCTTGTGGTTGCTACAGAACCAGAAGAAACAAATATGAGGGCAAGAAGAAAGCTTTGAAAGTAGTTACTCAATGTTTCCATTTCATTTAAGAGGAAATGGAATCCCACAACTAAGACATTTTATAGTTCTAATGAAGGACTAGCCAGAATGAGACCTGAATTGTTCTATCTAAACATCTTATTGCACACATATAACACAGTATTATCATATATTCACATACTATATATATACACACACACAAACATACATCTTTTCAAATACTTTCTTCAGCTACAATGAAGCAGCTAAAAAAGTTTCTACAGTTTTCAGATTCATACATCAACTGTAAACTCATCTTACTTTCTACTGTATTGATTTTACTAGCTAAAAATTCAGCAAATAGGCACAAGGATCTTAGATATCTTAAACCTACCTTATTCGAAGACTTGATTTAGCCATTTCATGATGTTCAATTTCTGCCTTTTTCATATAAAATATTTTTTTAATCGAATTGGCATCCTAGCAAGATAAAATTACTTTGTTTAGAAAAAGACTCACAAGATGGCTCAGTGGGTAGAGGTTCTTGCCACCAAGCCAGATGACCTGAGTTCTATCCCTAAGACCTACATAGTGGACGGAGAGAAACAACTCTCCCAAGTTGTCCTCTTGTCTCCACATGTTTAGGCCTACACACACCCGAAACAAAGTAGTGGGTAACTCCCGACTCATGCACTGCTGGCTTTCCCGTCACTGTCACTTAGTCTGCATCTCTAACACTCTGCAGGAGCTCCCAGAGCCTTCGTGAGCTCTCACTGAGTATGACTTTAGAGGGCTGCTGCTCTTTTATAATTTGGCAAGTAAGAGGCACACTGGATCTAATGGGAAAATACAATGAATTCTATTTGTATAAAATGATCTGAAAATTAAAAAAAGATATAATTCTACAATTTGAAAGACCATGCACACAAATTTCAGATAAATAAATGTACTTGCTTAAATTAATAGCAAACTAACACATTAGATCTAAAGCTTCCTTTCTTGTAGTTCAGGATGACTGTTGAGAAACACATACTCATGCTCTTGGGTCATCTCTCTCTGTTTCCTAAGCACAGACCTTTGTAATAAGCTTAAATCTATGTTAAACTTTAGTCCTAATAAAGTCCAACTCTGCATCATAAAAATAAATGAATAAATAAAAACAACTTATGTCAGGGAAAATAATTAGACTAAAAACTAATTTTTTTTTTTTTGAGCCTGTCCTGGAACTAGCTGTTGTAGACCAGACTGGTCTTGAACTCACAAAGATCTGCCTGCCTTTGCCTCCAGAGTACTGTTCTTTCACAAACTAAGAATTCAAGTACCCCCCCTCCCCCTTTGTAGACAGGTTCTCTCTACACAACCCTGGCTGTTCTGGAATTCCTTAGGTAGACCAGAATGGCCTTGAACTCTGAGATTTCCCTTGCTTCTGCCTCTTGGGTGCTAGGATTAAAGGTGTGCACCACTATACCTGGCTTCATTCAAACTTCTTAGCAATGCAAAAGAAAGTGGGCTGAGATGGGTAAACTGTAGAAATGGTTTTGCTACTCTCTTGACTGAGGAAGTCCTACAAAATTATCTAAATCAAGAAGTTCAAAATTTCATGTTAATTTTAGGAACAATCATAAGGGGCTGGAGAGATGGCTCAGCAGTTAAGACAACTGTACATTTCCAGAGGACCTGGGTTTTATTCCCAGTATCAACATGGCAGTTCATGACAGTTTGTACTTCTAGTTCCAAAGATTCCAACACCCCCTTCTGGCCTCCCAGTCACCAAAATGCACATGGTACAAAGACACACATGCAGGCAAAACACTCACACAAATAAAGTTAAAAAAATGTTTTTAAAAAGAAATCAATGTTACAGATATTACCTCCCTTACATAGCTCACTGGGATGTGGGGGTGGGGGAATATACCTGTGAAACTAGCCAGGCCATCACAAGTATAAATATCTGAGAGGCTACCAAGGAACTAAAAGATGTAACTTTAAAGAAGCATTATGTCTTGTAAGGCAGATACAGGTGGACATCCATGAGTTAGTTCGAGGCCAGCCTGGTCTACATACAAAGTGAGTTCCAGGACAGCTATAGTGGTTACACAGATGAACACTATCTCAAGAAAGAAAGGAAGGAGGGAGGGAGGAAGAAAGGAAAAAGCACTGTGTATAACCCCAGCAGTGTGATGGTGGACCCAGCAGGTATGCCCAGGCCAAACATTGGGGCACAAGGTCAGTAACCCAAAAATGAGTGCTGAATTTTTGCTGCTTGCACATGCGTAAGAACAAAAGAGTAATACTGAATGAAGGGTTCAGATGTAGATTCTATGGTCACTGAACACATCCAGGTGAATAAAACACCCAAACTGTGTCATTTACAGAGCATGGCTGTGGTGGGCCAGCTCATCCATGAGCTCTCCTGCCACAATGAGATGACTTCACTGAAAAAGGACAAACTATTTCTAAGTCGAGGAGGCTACACAGAAAAAAAGACACCCTAGAGAAAACTAAAACTTAAGGCACAGGAATAAACTCAGCATAAAATATGTACAAATAAAAGCTAACTGTAACTACCAACAGCAATGTTGAGTATTTTGGCCAGCATTCAGAAAAATTAAATGATTTTCTTAGAAGACTTTCTGAGCACCCTTTTCTAAATACCCAATGATATGTAGTACATCTCTGTGTAGCCCTGGCTGTCCTGGGGTTCATTCTGTAGACCAGGCTGGCCTTGAATTGACAGAGATCCACCTGCCTCTGTCTCCTGAGTGCTGGGATTAACGGCACACACCGCCACTGCCTGGCTAATCAAAGACATCTCTACAACCAACTATTCATTATTAGAACCAGAAAGTTTCTAAGGGGCAACTGCAAAGCAATCACTTATTCAATATTATTTACTACATTTCAAAGAATGCTTTTTGTATTTATGAAGTTTAAATGCAATGACTAAATAGTTATTTAAAAAACTGTATATTTAGATGAACAGAAGATTAAGAATCTAAGAATAAACCCTTTATCCATGGTTAACTGATTTTGAGTAAGGATGCAACACAATTCAATGGAGAAAGAATCACTTTTAAAATAGTGTTGGGGGTAATAACCCATGCAAAAGAATGCATCTGAATGCCTACTTAACATACACAAAAACTAATTCAACCTAGATTCAGGATCTAAATGTAATACCTAAACTATAAAATTCTAAGAAGAAAATATAGGTGTAAATACTTTTTAACTTGGATTAGGTAATGATTTAATTGTTATGATGCCTAAAATATAAGCAAAAGAAAAAAGAGAGAAAGACAAACTAGAATTCTTCAAAATGAGTGAAACCATGTCAAGATGAATTACTGTGAAGGGTGAAAAGACAAGAGAATGGGAGAAAGTATTTTAAAACCTGGAGAGATGGCTCAGCAGTTAAGAGCTCTGCCTGCTCTTCCAAAGGTCTTGAGTTCAGTTCCCAACAACCACAATGTGACCCACAACCATCTGTAATGAGATCTGGTGCCCTCTAGAGGAAGAGACCTGGTCAGTCATCCTCATCAATTTAGACCATGAAACCCAATATGGACAAGTCCAATGGAACTGTCATATACAGTCTGCCCATGCATGCTTCAGCATTGCTAGGGCATAAATTTCATTTTTCATTTTAAAACCAACTGATAAGAATAGGATATCAACAATATAATTTTATTACATTTTTAATATAACTATTAAAATGACAATGGAAATATAAGTAACCAAATTTTAAAAATGGGCAAAGAATTAAAATAGGCATTTCTCCAAAGAGGACAATATCATACACAAAAGATCACTAAGTACATGAAAAGATATTCAATACATTAAAGAAAAGCAAATCAAAACTATAATACACTATGATACTCCCAAGTTTGCTGTAATAAAAACAAAACGAAAAGGATGTGTTTGGTAAGAATGTCGAAAAATTGCAGCATTTGTATACTGGTGATATGTAACACAGAAAAGTTGCTCGGGAAACACTTTGTGAATTCTTCAGTAAGATAACTACATAGTTACTGTATGACCAAGCAACTGCATTCCTAGGTATGTACCCAAGTATGGCTACAAAAACTTATATATGTGAATACTCCTATTTATAATAGCTAAAGATGGAAATAACTAAAATGTCTAATAACTGATTTAAAGAAAAACATGGTGCCATCTTTAAGAAAGACTATTAATGATCAATCAATCATGAAAAAGAGGCTAAGCATTGGCACACACACAAATCTTCAAACAGTATGTTAAACAAAGAAATTAGTCATAAAGGAATCCATGTTATATGATGTCACTTACATGAAATTTCCAGAATAAATAAATATATAGAGACAGAAAAGTAGATGAAGGTTATTTACACTTTGAGAAATTATAGGCAAATGAAAATGAGCACTAATTTACTGGTATAATGGCTACACAACTCTGTAATACTAAACACCTAAGTTTTATATTTTAAATGGATGGAATTTATGGTTATAATAAACACTGAAACTAAGTTAGTGTCTACTATCATCAATGAAAATAGCAACAACAAAACACTAACCTTGAATACTTGAGAACCAGGCTCATTATATGTTTTGGCATTTTTTGCTAGAAGATCTATATCTTTGGCCATTGCATGAACAGTTTTGTAGCTTCCATTCTATAGTAAACAACAAAATATAGCAATTTTTCTTAATAAAAATTAGTCAATATAACTTTTAAAGAAAAAGACTCGCCAGGTAGTAGTGGTGCATTCCTTTAATCCCAGAACTCAGAGGCAGGCTGATCTCTTGTGAGTTCAAGGCCATCCTGATCTACAGATCAAGTTCCATTGATTTTTTTTTTAATTTTTTAAAATTTAAAATTTTTTTTTTAAAAAATCAAGTGAAGTTTATTTTATGAGGTTTATTTAGGTTTTATTTAACAAAAACAGTTTACTATGTACCAAACACTAAGTGCTATGTGAATATTAAAGTAAACTTCCTCTATTTACCAGATATTGAGGTAAAGTATAAAATCAGTTCTACTTGTGCCTAAGCTATTTTACACATTAAAGCTCATTCAACCCAAAATAATGCAAGGATACTCATATAGCTGCTTCAAATACTGAGGAAAGGAACACACATACCAGGTAAAGGCATACGACTGATGGCCAGTACACAGAAATAAACAGGGTAAGTTCTGAAGAGCTGAGAAAGCAAATGAAGTGTAGTGGAGGGTGAGAAATGGTAAAGCTGAAGCATAAACTGCGCAGAGAAAAGACAAATAAGGGGGCTGGAGAGATGGCTCAGTGGTTAAGAGCATTGCCTGCTATTCTAAAGGTCCTGAGTTCAATTCCCAGCAACCACATGGTGGCTCACAACCATCTAAAGAGGTCTGGCACCCTCTTCTGGCCACCAAGCATACACACAGACAGACTATTGTATACATAATAAATAAATAATTATAAAAAAAAAAAAAGACAAATAAGGAAATTGGGATAGCCATGCTAAGGAAAACATTTAGTGAGCAAAGCAACATCTGAACATCCATCTTATTTGGAAGGACCCTGATAGGTGAGAGGGGGCCATGAGACTGAGCATTGGTTGTTTTGCCAACAGCGTAGCAGCAAGGCCAAGGAAAATCCCCATGTGTCAGCTAATTCACAGTTTAGATCTCGGAATGACTAAAGTCAAGGATGGCGGGATTCCTCCCTGACTTCTGTGAAGTAAGAGTCTAGACCAGACCAGAAAGGAACCATGGCTCCTGGTAACAAACAGTAGCAATGGGACTAGTACCACAAAGAGGCTGTCTCAACTCTTTCACCACAACTCTGAGTTCTGTCTGTTTCCCAGAGAGCATTTTCCTTGGGAAGAAAAAGGAACACACACACCAGGCAAAGGACACATGGACAAGTACCTATTTTCATTAACCTTACAGTCAACTATTTATTATTCTAAGTAACTTTCATTAGAATATATCATAAAGTGATTTAGAAGAGGGTAAAAATCAACAAAGCTTTTATTGTCAATGTGCCTTTCATAATCAGAAATGTCTATAACCAATCCCACTTATTTAGCTATTTATTCATTCATTTACTGACAAGAGATTGAACCTAGGCCCTTGAACCTAAGCTACACTCGTCTCCTAAAATACAATAAAAAAAAAAAACCACAATTAGCAGACAGAAATATCTATTATTTTACTTTCTAAAATCTCCTAAGTATGCAAGCCGATCTGTCCTAGTGCACATGATTACACACGTTCACCTTCATACCTGTATTCTCTGAGCAATGGTCTTGAGATCTATAGGCTCCTTAATTATTGCATAATAGTCTGGATATTGCTGCAAGACAAAAACAGGTATGGTCAATAATCTAAAGCACTCAGAAGGTAAGTCTGTTCTTCAACCAGAAAACTGAGAAATTTTATGAAATCCATGGTGAAAGCATACTGAAAAAGAATTGTTTTTTCTTTCTTTTCTCTTTTTCAAGGAAAATGAGACAGGGTTGTTGGAGAAGGCTTGGCCCATTAGCTCCAGTTTCTTACTGGTTAACTCTTATATTCATTTAACCCATTTCTATTAATCTGCATATTGCCACGTGGCTGTGGTTTACCAGATAAGGTTCCCAGTGTTTATCTCCAGTGGTTCCACGGCTTCTCTCTAGCTCCACCTTCCTCCTCCCATGCTATAGGCAGAGCCAGTTTCTTTATTCATTAACCATGGAAAAGCAACACATAGACATAAGGACCTCCCACACCAGAGGGTGTCACTGAAAAATTCAGGGTAGCCTCAAACTCTTAAAATTCTTCTGCCTCAACTTCCCATTTGGCTGGAATATTAGGACCACATGACCAGACCCACTTCTTTTAAGTTTGGGATGGATTCAAGCTTTTCATATTTGCAACACAACATTGGCATACACAATATTCATGTTGAACAACCATGAGATTTGAATTTGAACTCTTCCTCCTTCCCTCAAAGTATTCAAAGACATTTAAGATTTTGTAGCATAGGTGAGATACACCTTCTTGAAATAAATAATTGAAGTTGACCAAAATCTAAAAGTAGTTTGCTCTTTTTATAAGTCTTTATAACACTTCTGAAATTAAAATATAATTACTCAGAGACTGAAACAGTAGGATTTGTTTGTGACAAGTCTAGGTAATATAGTAAAACTTTATACCAAAATAACAAAAATAAGTAATATTTAACATAAATAAGAAGGCTAAACTGTTAAATTATACTATTATGCAGCATAGTAACAAAACCAAAAAGAGCACATGAGTTTGGGACCAACTCAATCAAAACAATCAGAAAATCTGCTCCATCTCCCTCCCCCTCACACCAATAATCTTTTTTTAAAAGCGAACCTTTGGGGGCTGGATAGATGGCTCCAAACTTAAGAGCACTTGATGCTCTTGCAGAGAACCCAGATTTGATTCCCTGTACCCACACGG
Organism: Alexandromys fortis; assembly: GCF_014885135.2. Lineage (NCBI taxonomy): Eukaryota > Metazoa > Chordata > Mammalia > Rodentia > Cricetidae > Alexandromys > Alexandromys fortis. Next base: position 2,035,541 of record NW_026067980.1, read on the forward strand.
TGGCTCCAAACCATCTCTAACTCCAGTTCAGAGATTCTAATACACTCTCCTCTCTTCCACAGTCACTAGGTACACAAGGCACATAGACAGACACACAGGCAAAAGACCTCTACTCATATTAAAATAAAAAAAAAAGCCATCTTCCAGTCAAGTAAAATTACAAATTATGCTTTCTGTTGAGGCCATGAAGAATATCACTTGGCTACCTTTAGTGATGTGGGATTCCCCTCCGTATGCTGTGAATATGATTTATTACCATTGGTTAAAAAAGAAGTTGCTTTGGTCTATGGCAGGGTAGAATATAGCCAGACTGTAAGAGATATATAGAGAGAGTAGGTGGAGTCAGAGAGATGCCGTGCCATGTAGCTGCCTAAGGAGAAAGATGCTGAAACCTTACTGGTAAACCAGTCTTGAAGTGATAAGCAGATTAATAGAAATGGGTTAATTTAAGATGTAAGAGTTACTTAATAAGAAGCCTGAGCTAATAGGCCAAACAGTGTTGTAACTAATATAGTTTGTGTGTGATTATTTGAGTATAAGTGGCTGGGAAACCAACATGCAGTCTCCATTTACAAATGGAGCCAAATGTGGAGAACTACATCCACATAAAACCTGAGAGAGCCTGGGAAGGAATTCTAGACAAAAAAGAACAGAGTTAGGCATGGCTTCTTGGTAGCAGCATTTTCTTGGGTGGGCTCTATTTGCTGGAGGCAAGCAGAGGTACAGCTCCTTTAAAAGAAGGCTTCTTGCCGGGTGGTGGTGGTGGTGGTGGCACACGCCTTTAATCCCAGCACTTGGGAGGCAGAGGCAGACGCAGACGGATCTCTGTGAGTTCGAGACCAGCCTGGTCTACAAGAGCTAGTTCCAGGACAGGCTCCAAAACCACAGAGAAACCATGTCTTAAAAAAACCAAAAAGAAAAAAAAAAAAAAAAAAGGCTTCTTGACTCAGCATTAGTAGCAAAAAAATGCATGGCTTCTTTAAGCATGGTTCCTGGTTCCTGGTTCCTGCTGGAAGCATGAACTTTGACTCTTTTGGGTGGTCCTGCACTTAAATGTGGTTCCTGAGCAGTATGTCACAAATTGCTTAAAGGCGACAAAGACCCGCTATGTCTCTAGAGCTAGGACGGTGAGCATGATTCGCAGAGGCGGCGAACATACAGCCAACATGCTGGACTGGGCGGAGACAACAGGCAAAGCTGCTTGTCAATCCTAGCCATGTCTGCTTAGCATTCTTTCTCCCTCTCCCTCTCTTCCCTCCCTCCCTCCCTCCCTCCCTCCCTCCCTCCCTCCCTCCTTCTTTCTTTCAAACCCCCCCTCCCACGAGACAGGGTTTCTCTATAGCTTTAGAGCCTGTCCTGGAACTAGCTGTTGTAGACCAGGTGGAACCACCACCACCAGGCCTCTATTAAGAGGTCTTTTAAGTCTGAGTCTGTCCTATTGTGTATCAGAAATCCTTTCCTGAGCAGGAGCATTTTTTTTTTCCTTTTGAAATAAGTAAGTGGGGGCAGTGGGGGCGCACACCTTTAATCCTAGCACTCGGGAGGCAGAGGCAGGCAGACCTCTGTGAGTACGAGGCCAGCCAGGTCTACAGGAGCTAGTTCCAGGACAAAGCTACAGAAGTTCTCCAACGCTACAGAAAAACCCTGTCTTGAAAAACAAAAACAAAAAAAAAACCCTCTAAACAAGACATAGTATATTTAAAAAATGTACATAGGCTTAGGAGAGAGAAGAAAAAGAATATAGACAGTTATAAAAAGAAGTAAAGTTTTTGAAGAGACAGTAAAAGTAATATAAAAGAGTACAGACATTAATAGATAAAAGGAATAAAAATAAATACTAAAAGGTAACAGAATAAAAAATAAGCACATAAAGATGAAAAATACAGAGTCTGAATTATGCATATTATTGTGTTTTCTTTGAATTTTTGATGGCAGAGAGACATTTGATTCTGGGAGCTGCTAAATTAAACCAACATAAAGATATCATGACTTCAAATTTTGAGTCTAAGGATATGTTACTTTGGAAAGGAGGTTCTACTTCTGTTTCCACAGAAGAATCTGTGGATTCCTTCCAGGCCAATGTGGTTTGATGGAACAAGACCCCCTGAAAGGTCTCTGTGAACCCTAAAATACTTTACCCAACATATAGTAGAAAGTGGTTTGGAAAAAACAATGCCCAAATTCCCAAAATGGTTGTTTATAAATGTTTGTTTTCCCTTTTCCTGTAAGAGGCCAGAGGTGACCTGTGAAGATGGTTCGCTACTCTCTTGACCCAGAAAACCCTACAAAATCATACAAATCGAGAGGATCAAACCTTAGAGTTCACTTTAAGAATACCCGTGAAAGGGCCCAGGCCATCAAGGATATGCAAATTCAAAAATCCACCAAGCATCTAAAAGATGTCACTTTGAAGAAGCAGTGTGATGGTACATGGGTGAAGTCGGTAGGTAGGTGCGCCCAGGCCAAACAGTGGGGCTGGACACAGGGTCAGTGGTCAAATAAGAATGCGGAATTTTTGCTGCACATGCTTAAAAATGCAGAGAGCAATGCTGAACTGCAGGGTTTAGATATAGACTCTAGTCATTGAACACATCCAGATAACAAAGCACCTATGATGCGCTGACGAACTTACAGAGCTCATGGCCAGATTAACCCTTTTATGAGCTCCTCATGCCACATCAAGATGATCCTCACTGAAAAGGAACAGATTGTTCCAAAGCCAGAAAAGGAGGCTGCACAGAAGAAAAAGATATCCCAGAAGAAACTGAAGAAACAAAAACTTATGGCACGGGAACAAATTCAGCATAAAATAAATGCAGACAAAAGTAAAAATAGATAAATTAATAAATAATGTTTGTTTTCATTTAAAGAGAGATATAATAAAGAGATGAATACTTTGGTATGGAACTTAGTCTACTGATACAAATTTAAGGTCAGTTTTCTTATATGTATATTTCTACTCTTGTCTAGTGTATTGTTTATACAGCTCATTTAAACATGTAATATATTAAAATTATGGATTAATAGTTATTTATAATAGTCAAACTATAGTCTTGTTAGTAAGATTTTCTACAGAGATATATTTCAGTTAGATAATCTTCAACACTTCAAAGACCTACAGAATATGGCATTTAAAATGTTTTAAGAACCTAAGACTTTTCTTGACAGTAAGACATGTCTGCTCTGGCAGCACCAATTACTTCAAGAAGACGATGGGCATCGAAGAGGCTCCTTATGGAGTTTGGTAGCCATTTGGGCAAGAAAACTGCTCCTGGACTGCTTAAAGGTATGCTTGACATGCAGGACCCACAGAAAAATGACTGGTAAACTTGCCTAAAGATGAGACGGTCCTTCGGGGTTCCTGCTTCATGAAAGAGTCTGCCAGATATTCTGCAGGACACAGAAGAAAGTGACTGACAAATTGCCAAATATAGGCGAAACAGTCTTTCAAATTTCCTGCTTCATGGAAAAGTCTGCCAGATACTATGGGCCTGTAGGTTGAAGATGGATGCCCCAACATTAAAGAAGAACTTTGGGTGACTGTCCAGGCAGCAAGATGTCTGTAAATTCTAGAGTTTTGGAAGTTGCTTATAATGCACTCCCTGTTTACTTAGGTAATATATCTCTCTGGGGTCTTTGAAGAGTTGAAGACAGTTATAGTCTTCCTTAGTTATGATAAAAGATATTTGTTTTATTATATGTAGTTTTACTTTGTTAAAGTTAAAACCTTTTTATTTAGACAGAAAGGGGGAGATGATGTGGGATTCCCCTCTGTATGCTGTGAATATGCTTTATTACCATTGGTTAATAAAGAAGTTGTTCTGGTCTATGGCAGGGCAGAATATAGCCAGGCTGGAAGAGCTATAGAGAGAGAATAGACAAAGTCATAGAGATGCCATGTAGCTGCCAAAGGAGAATGATGTTGGAACCTTACTGGTAGGCCACAGCCTCGTGGTAATACACAGATTAATAGAAATTGGCTAATTTAAGATGTAAGAGTTACTTAATAACAATCTTGAGCTAAACTGGACAGTGGTGGCACACTCCTTTAATCCCAGCACTCGGGAGACAGAGGCAGGTGGATATCTGTGAGTTCAAAGCCAGCCTGCAAACAGCATTGTAATTAATATCATTTCTGTGTGATTACTTGGATCTGGGCAGCTGAGAAACCAATGTGCAGTCTCCATCTACATTACTTAACCTGCAGCACTTAACCTTTAATCTTATTTTACTTATTAGTATCTAATAAAATTCTTAAAGTACTTAAAAATAAATTTAATTCATTTATCATTGATCATATCTCTTACCACTTTGGAAGGCAGTTTCTGAAAAAGTTCACTGATGAGCCGTCCTGATGGATTTGTGGCTACAACTATGGCTTCAAGAAGCTGCTCTAGGACCTCCTTTAGGTAACCTGGAGAAGACTAGAGGGCAAGGAGGGACAGGGAGAGAAACAAATCCATACATAAGTGCCAAATAGGAAACAATTTTTAAGATTATGAAGCTAATTCTAAAGAGCAACTACTGCACAATATTTATCCTAAGTTCAAGTTTCAAGAGTACATTAGAAATGCTCTAGTGTAGGCACAAGCTTGTGCCTAAGAAGGACTAAGTGAACTTGTGAAGCTCTTTGAAATATTTCTGTAATTAAGTCTCCTGGATCAGGTCCTACAATGAATCTTAAATTTGTAATAAACATTGTAAAATAAAAGTAGCATATATGGGAATGTGGAAATTCATATCCTTAAAACTAGAGAAAACATGCCCCATAATAATACTTGACTACTCTGTTCCTCATAGCTCCTCAAATTAAGTAAAATCTATTGGACCTTCCTTGTTACCTAGTCTCTCTGGGTCTGTGAATTGTAGCACGGTTATCCTTTACAGTCCAGGGGATGTGTGTGTGTGTGGGGGGGGATGACACACATGGTTCTCCCTGAGAAGGAGAAATAGAAGAGATCTTATGGGTAAACTGGGGGATGGTGGAATGGGAACATGAGGGATTGAATTGAGGGGAGGATGAAGAGGAAGAGTACTGAAAGAGACGACCTAAAAGGGGGGAAATTTCAGGGTCAAATACAGTCCTGGTGAAAGAGAAACTCCCAGGAATCTACAAGGATGATCCCAGCTAAGATTCCTAGCAACAGTGGATACATAGCTTGAACTGGTCATCTTCTGTGACCAGGCAAGACTTCCAATGGAGGGACTGGGACACCAACCAGCCACACAATCTTTCACCTACAGTCTGTCCTGCCTATGGGATGTGCTGGGTGAAGGGTGGCAGATTGCTGGAGTGGTCAACCAATGACTGGTCCAGCCTGAGACCCATGCCGTAAGAGTGAGCCCACCCCTGACACTGCCTAGAGTGCTAGGACCCAGAGGTTGGATGACCCAGAGGCCTAGGATAGAACCAACCATGATTGGAGAAAAGAAAAAAGTCAACATATGATGCCTAACAATATTTTGCTATACTCATAGACTGAGACTCAGAGAGCCTCCATCCAGTAACTTATAGAAAACAGATGCAGAGACCCACAGTCAAACATTAAGCTGAGCTCAGGGAATCCTGATGAAGAGAGGGAGGAGGGATTGTATGAGCCAGAAGGTTCAAGGATATCACAAAAAAAAAAAAAAAAAAAAAAAAAAAAAACAACCCAGGGAAATAGCTAACAAGGACTAAGAGGAGCTCAGTATCAGAACCAACAATCAGGGAGCCTGCATGGGACTCTACATATATGTGACAGTTGTGTGACTTGGTCTACTTATGGGAGTCAGGGGCTGTCCATAAGGCTTTGGCTAGCTTTTGGAAACCTATTCCTCATACTGGGTTGCCTTGCTCAGTCTTAATACAAGGGGAAGTGCTTAATCTTACAGCAACTTGATATGTCACGCTTTGTTGATGCCCATGGGAGGCCTGTCCCTTTCTGAACAGAAACAGAGGAGAAATAAGTAAAATAAATAAAATAATTTATGTTCTAATTAAAATTTTGTAGCAGATCAAAATAAGACAATTTTACCTTAAATAAAAACTAGGAGCTAAAAAATGCCTTCCCCTTTCAAAAAAAAAATATATATATATTTTAAAAAGCCCAGGATTTTCAACAAATATGAACGTGCAAGATTTCTCCATTTTTTAGGCCGGGCATCAGTGGTGGCGCACGCCTTTAACTCCAGCACTCAGGAGGCAGAGGCAGGCGCATCTGTGTGAGTTCAAGGCCAGCTTATTCTACAGAGCAAGTTCCAGGACAGGCTCCAAAGCTACATAGAGAAACCTTGTCTCAAAAGACAAACAAAAATATTTCTGTTTCTCATCATTTATGCAAATGAAAAAAGACAGGCAAGTCCTTTGTTGAAATGAGTTTCAGCAGGAAAGGTCAAGAAATTAGAGAGGGTAATAGGGAACCAAAAAACCCAAAATGCATTGTTTACATGTATGAAAGAATCAGAAATAAAAAAATTTACAAGGCTAAGTTCTAAATTTTATTTTCTGGCTATAGAAAGGCTGGGGCTTCAGCAAGTCACATTCTGCTAATTAATTCTTTATTTGCCTTCTTGGGTACTTGGAACACAACTGGTACACAGACATACACGTAGGCAAACACCTACACACATAATTTCTTAAAATTTTTTCAGCCAGGCAGTGGTGGTGCACACTTTTAATCCTAGCACTTGGGAGGCAGAGGTAGGCGGATCTCTGTGAGTTGGAGGGCAGCCTGGCCTTACAGAGTGAGTTCCAGAACAGCCAGGGTTGTTACACAGAGAAATCCTGTCTTGAAAAACCAATCCAAATCAAACAAATAAGAAAACAAGTAAAATTTTATTTCTAGGGGACTGGAGAGATGGCTCAGTAGTTAAGAGGACTAGCTGATATTCCAGAGGACCTGAGTTCAATTCCCGGCAGCTCACAACTGCCTTTTATTCCAGTTCCAGGAGATATGACACCCTCACAGAGACAAACATGCAGGCAAAATACCAAAGCACAAAAAAATAAAAATAAGTAATTAAAAAAAAACTATTTCTAAACACAGGTAAGAGCAACTGTAAAATTTCTGAGTTCAGAACGCACATGGCATGCCCTAAGATCAAACAGTAAATAGTGATCTATTAAATTATTCCTGACAGCTGCTTACAGAGACTTTTATCAGGCATCACTATTAAGTCTATTTAATTCCTTTAAAGATACTGACAAAATACCTGGCAAGTACCATTTTTATTCAATTTTATCTTTTTCTCCCTCACCCTCTTTTTCCAGATATTGGACAAAAGACTAAAAGTCTTTTGTCTCCTAGACACTTTGGCCGTTTTCACTCTTCTCTGAAGGTCCTCTCCCTTTATGCCATGCAGCCACTTGTCAACCTCCCTACAAAATGAATGACTTTCTTTCTTCTTCTCTTCCACCTACCTCCTCCCAGTAGCTGCCAAGATCTCCAGCTTGTTTGTTGTTTCTCCTCTCAGTTCTAACTGTCCTCTAGCTTGAGAAAATAAGGCATTCCTAACTAAGGCGATTCACCCAGCTCTTCCAAACTTTAACCACAACACTACCTACACTTACCCACTATTTTAATCTAGTAATACTGAATTGAACTATCCCTTGAAAATATCATGATTTTTAAAACTGAGCAGGAAATATGCATTAATATAAACAGTTTATAAAAACACCCATGAATAACACTGACTAACATTGTCCAGGATGTTTAAAATTACACGAAACTGGAATGAGGTTCTCTAACTTAATGTTTACTTACCCTCTCAACTACCAATACAACTTCCCACAACAGCCCAGAAAAATTAGTCATCCCTACTTCCCAAGCTATCCATGCTGCTACATGCACACTTACGCCTTCAGTTCCTTGATTGTCTTGTCCATCTTCATCATCATCTTCATCATCTGCTTCTCCTTTTTGAACAAATTCATTTCTTGTTCGAAGGTACAAATCCCAGAGTTTACAAGCAGCTTTATATTCAGGGGACTCTGGCTATGTATCCATTAGCAAAGAGAAGAGAAAGGAACATTACTTTTCTTGGTAATGGCTAGTTTTAAAGAATCCTGTTCAACAGAGATTGGTATTTTGAGGTAAATTTGAAAATGTAATTATTACAATTATTTCAAAAAATTCTTTTTTTTTTTTGTCCCGAGACAGGATTTTGCTGTAGTTCTATAGCCAGTCCTGGAACTAGCTCTTGTAGACCAGGCTGGCCTCGAACTCACAGAGATCCGTCTGCCTCTGCCTCCCGAGTGCTGGGATTAAAGGCATGAGCCACCACCACCTGGCATTATTTCAAAATTCTTATGATTAGAAGATACACAGGACTTCATTAACTTTCTTAAAAAAAAAAATGAAAGTGCATTTTAAGGGCATTCTTGAATAAATTTACAGAGATACTTGAGGCAGAAGACAAATGATTTGTTAACTTAAAATTAATTACTAATAATAAGAAAGTCACTATAAAAAAATAACTGATGAAATTGCTTCTATTTTACAATAGACTAACAGTAAACTTCAAAAACTTGAAAGAATTAAACTATCTAAAAAAATACCTATTGCATATCACCATAGAACCTTCATCTGGCGATGGATGGAGACAGAGACCCACACTGGAGCACTGGACTGAGCTCCCAAGGTCCAAATGTGGAGCAGAAGGAGGGAGAACATGAGCAAGGAAGTTAGGACCGCGAGGGGTGCACCCACCCACTGGGACAGTGGGACTGATCTAATGGGAGAGCACCAAGGCCAGCTGGACTGGGACTTAAAAAGCATAAGATAAAACCGGACTCTCTGAACATGGCGGACAATGAGGGCTGCTGAGAAGCCAAGGACAATGGCACTGGGTTTTGATCCTACTGTATGTACTGGCTTTGTGGGAGCCTAGCCTGTTTGGATGCTCACCTTCCTAGACTTGGGGGGGGGGGGGGGGGGGGTGGACGTCGCCGAGGGAAGGAAACAGAGGCCGCGCGTTAGTACGGAGGGGGGCGGGA
>NW_026067980.1:2044529-2137911 GCF_014885135.2 Alexandromys fortis
AAAAAAAAAAAAAAAAAAAAGAAGTATAAAAAAAATACCTAAATACACAAAAGCAGAAAAGGGTTTCAAAGAAACAAAGATGAGAGGAAAGTCTAATGAAAGAGCTGTGCTGGTCTGAAGGAAAACAGCTCTCCTAGGCTCACAGAAAGTGGCACTATTGGAAGTGTGGCCTTGTTGGAGGAAATGTGTCACTGGAGTTCAGACACTCAAGCCAGTCCCAGTGTCACTCGCTTCCTGTTGCCCACAGATCCAGATGTAGGACTCTCAGTTACCTCTCTAATTTAAAAACGGTTAGCATTCAAAATACTTTTAATTCCCAGAACATAAAAATAAAGAGACAATAGAAGAAATACAGGCAAAATATTTGAGAAATCTATGAAAGAAATGAAGCAAAAATGCCTAAAAAAAAAAAAATCACATGAATGATGCCTCTTTACTAATCAAAGAAATGCAAGCCAGGAATATTTGCAATGCAAGTTAGAGACCAGCCAGTCTTGGTTACATATTGAGATCTTGCCTCAAGAAAACAAAACAAAGCTGGGAGGTGGCGGCACACACCTTTAATCCCAGGCAGAGGTAGGCGGATCTCTGTGAGTTCGAGGCCAGCCTGGTCTACAAGAGCTAGTTCCAGGACAGGAACCAAAGCTACAGAGAAACCCTGTCTTGAAAAACCAAAAGAAAACAAAACAAAACATTAAAAAATTTCCCCCAACCAACTATTCTAACAAAATCAAAACAATAATAAAAGAAGACAGAGAAACTACTCCTTATCTGAATGATTGCTAAATATTAAAAAGCTAGCTAGGGGCTACAAAGATAGCTCAGCGGTTTAGAGTAATAACTGATCTTACAAAGGACCAGTTTGGTTCTAAGCATTCACACAACAGCTCACAACTATCTGGAACTCACTTTAGAGGATCTGATGCGCTCTCTTCCAGCCTCTGGGCATTACACATACACAATGTACCTATACACATATAGGCAAAATATGCATACACATTATATGCATATAATATAACATATATAATATAGAACGTATATCTTTTCTAAGTATATATAAAAAGATGTACATATTAAACAATCACTAGACATGGTGGCCTACACCTATAATCCTAGTACTTTGAAGATGGAAGCAAGAGGATCAGAAGCTCAAGGTCAGCCAATATCTATATAGTACTCCCCAATAAAATAAAAATTAAAAATTTAAAAGATGAAAAAACAGACAATTATAAAATTTGATACTTTCCAAATCTGATGTTTTCTTACCTTATAATAGGCCTTTGCATTGTTAAAAAGCAACTGGAAGTCTGCAGTAAGCACATTAACGTCATCATACTCTTCCATTTTAAGTTTCTGTTGGATTTTCATCAAGTCAATGGGCTGAGAAACCACTTCATAATAGTCTGGTTGATTTCTGTTATAATTTAAATGTCTTTTAATGACATTAATTCAAAACAAATAAAGTTTTATTTCAAAACTATCTGTGTAATATTCAACATACCAAGCAACAAATCTAATTAGAAATTTACCAAGAAGCTTTATTACTAGACCTCATTACTAGAGCTAAAAAGAAATAACGAAAGCAAGGCACAGATGTGTTCTCTTTTCAAAATATGTATAGTCATACAAAAAAATCTAAGTTAACATCAATGATCAACTTTATAAGCTAAGTATCTAATGTTAAAGTTACCAGAACTAAATCCATGCCATGGTTTCCTCTAGGAAAATGATTTACATTTCCTTATTTTCAAAGTGGCTCAAAACAAAATCCAAAGCTCTTTATAAAAACTATACAATGAGCCAAGTGTAATGGCACATACTTTTAATCCCAACACTGAAGGCAGAGACAGGTGGATCTCTGTGAGTTTGAGGCCAGCCTGGTCTACAAGAGCTAGTTCCAGGACTACATCAAAACCCTGTCTTGAAAAACCAAACCAAACCAAACCAAACCAAACCAAACCAAACCAAACCAAAAACTGTAAGAGTTTAGCATAGGTGATGTGGCAGTAGCTCACTCCATTTTACCAGATGGCACATGGTTTTGTCTTGTTCTAATTACTCTGACAGAATTACCTCTGATCATGGCAGTGCCTGCCAGGCTTCTCTACTGTTTCATTTGTACTTTATGGGGAAATGCCTTCAGAAAACCCATTCCAAATCATAGTTTCAATTTACTCAATTATTATTTTCATATGGATTCCTGAGTTCCCACTATACAAAATGGGTTAAAGACTACTATGACAATTACGATTATTGTTTTTGAGACAGGGTCTCCCCAGGTTGTGCTGAATCTCATCATGTAGAATGGCCCTGACCTCAGACAGAATCACCTGCTTCTCAATGCTACCACACATGGCCTATGTTAATATCAAACTGCTTTAATGTCTGGCTGGTGGGTATCCTTTTAATGTTTTGTATTCATTTTTCATGTTTTGAGATAGGTTTTTCGTGACAGGGTTTCTCTGTCTAACAGTCCTGGGTATCCTAGAACTCACTCTGTAGACCATACTGGCCTTGAACTCACAGAGATTCACCTGCCTCTGAAGACATGCACCACCACCACCCAGTGTTAAAACTACTTCCAGAGGGCTGGAGTGATGATTCAGAGGTTAAGAGCACTGGCTATTCTTCCAGAGGACCTGAGTTCAATTCCCAGCAACCACATGGTAGCTCACAAACAACTATAATAAGATCTGGTGCCCTCTTCTGACATGTTGTATAATAAATAAATAAATCTTTTTTTTAAAAACAACAACAACAAAACTACTTCCAGCTCTTCTGGAGGAATACTATTTAGTTCCCAGTATCCACATCAGGTGACTCATATCAGAGGAGAACAACAAAGAACCATCTTGGCCTGATACTGATATAGATGGGTGGTACTTAAAGACTTTCTCAGAATGAGCATTAAGACCTTGATAATTTGATATCCAAGATGGCTCTTCATTTGGGCCAAGAGTTTATTCTTTCTTGCTACTATTGGACCAAAACATCCTTTCATGCTTGTAGGTAGACAACATCTGTAAGCAATTGAGTGTCTCTACTAAGGACATGGACCTGAAGAGGTAAGCAAAGTAGTGCTTCTTAATTCTAGAATTACCATACTGACCAAAAAAAAAGGGGGGGGGATGGATCATACAATATTATCAAAACAGAGATCCTTTTCTTTCAAAATGCATGGCTTTACACATTTTTTCACTAAAATTAAACAGACACAATAGTATAAAAGGGTTGGGACTGTAGCTCAGGCTTAAAAGTGTTTGCCTAGCATATACAAAGTCCTAGGTTCATTCACCAGTACTGCAAAAGCCAACAAACAACAAAAATAAAAAGTATGATCTAGACTCAACAACACCATTCATGTTTTTATAAACCCATCCAAACTTTTCTTCACAGGAATATGCAAACAAAACTTAACATAAATAGTGCTGTGTAGTACACCTTCTTTTGTAACAGCTTTTCTCCTTCTAAAATAAGTAAGGACACCTTGACATAATACGACCACAGAGAACAAAGATCAATTAATGTTTAAGCCAGAACACTAAGAAACACTAACCTTGATGTACAGGACCTGCTAACTACTTCAAAGCCACTTTCCCTTCTCAGAGGATGATGGCATTTGAATACACAAACCATATTTCCCAGTCCTACTACAGTTACACTCTAGCCAACACAAACGCTAAGGTGTGTCATGTTCAGCTTACATCCCTAATGCAGCCTCCCTTTCCCTGCCATCTGAGGGTCGTTATAGCGAATTACCTTGGATCATGATGATACCCCAAGGACAGAAGAACAGGGACATACACAACATGTCCCTGAAGACTCTGCCAGGCAGGTCTTCCAACACAAAAGAAATTTCTCTTTTGTTTCAACCACTGCTACAAGAAAACAAACCTTAATACATTCTAAAGTTACCAAAATAAAGTCTCAAAAGAGATTCACAGCCAGTGTGTTGGTGGTTCATACCTGTAAACCTAGCACTCAGGAGGCTGAGGCATAAAACACTGAAAAAACATGTGAGTCACTCAGGCATAAGGCCCATATCTTCAAAACTGCAAGGTAACAGTACTCCAGCTTCCACAGTCTGCACCTGCACTTCTCAGTACTAGTGGGCTGGTAGAAAGCAGCAAGCAGAGGGGTATACATTTTTCCTTAATATTTTATTTTATTTTTAATTATGTGTACATGTGTCAGTGTGGGTTTGCGCATGTTGAGTACAGTGTCCAGAACAGGACGCCAGAAGAGGAAGTCGAATCACCTGAAGCTGAAGTTACAGGTGGTTCTGAGCTGCCTGACATGGGTCCTCTGAAGGGCAGTATACTTCCGTAATCCCTAAACTATCTATCTCTCCAGATCCCAGAGCATACCTTTCCTATGAAGAGTTTTATGTAACATAATGGTTAAGAACACAGGCATCACAGAAAACATGAGTTTTAAGTCGGGCAGTGGTGGCACACGCCTTTAATCCCAGCACTCGGGAGGCAGAGGCAGGCGGATCTTTGTGAGTTCCAGGCCAACCTGGTCTACAAGAGCTAGTTCCAGGGAAATCCTGTCTCAAAAAAACAAAAAAAAAAACAAAAAAAAAAAAAAGAAAAACATGAGTTTGAACTCTATCTTTTAGAACTTGTGGAAGTTCCTATCTGTAAACTGTGATGTCAATTTCTAAAAAGCATTTATGTAACATGTATAGAGAATGCATGGCACTCAGGCAAGCAAGATATCTCAGTAGTAAAGGCACTTGCCACCAAGCCTAACAACCCGAGCTCAATCCTTGAGACTCACATGGAGAAGGCAAAAAAAAATCAACTCCTACAACTTCTCAGTATGCACAATATAGCCCGCATACACACACAAATAAATAAACAAATATCTTGATGAATAAGACTGAAATTAAGATAGACTAAAAAACCAAACTGAATCCCAGACTTAAACCACTCCTTATGAAGGAAAACTCTATTAGCGAACACTTTACCTTAGACCCTGTGTCAAATCCTCCCTTTGGACATAAGTGTTCCCAACTCACCTCCGCTTTGGTGCCCTGATGAACAGTTCACAGAGGAGTCTGCCCTGCTCATCCTTATAGTCTCGGATGGTGTTATAGAGTTCATGGCACACAGCAATCTACACAAAGGAAGAAAAGAAAAATCTTCAAAATCCAATGAAAAGCTAAGGATTATCAACAATTCTTTAATAAAAACATCTCTATAAAAGTAAAACAGAAAAACCCTCAAATTACCCAATGGGATCCCACGTCTGAAATATGGTGAAAAGAAATATTCTTTAAAATAATGTTCGGGAGGCAGAAGCAGAAGGTAACTCTACTTTAAAGCCAACGTGGTCTACATGGTGAGTTGCAGGCCAGCCAGGGCTATATAGTAAGACTCTGTCTCAGAATACTTAAATAATAAACAGACAGAAAATACTCTTGCTTTTGTTTATATTATACACTGGACTCTATGTTCCATGTGAAAATGGAGCTAGCGACATAATGCCAAATCTCAATCACTTGAACATGACAAGCACACAATTTTTGCTGAATGAATATATAACATCAAACACTGATATTTTCATCTCAAAATATTAAATTACACTATTACTGTTAAGACTTGTGACTAAATATATATTTTCATAAGAGAAATAAACGTATCAAACCAGAGGGAAAAGAAGGCTATGTAGTTCAATTCCTTCAAAAAACGAAGTATAGGCAAACCACAAGAAAGCAGGCAGACACCACAAAGCCTTAGTTACTCACAGGATCTACAGTTGGAAGATTGGACAGTCTTCGCCTTTTCCTGCTTGGGCCTGGTGTGGGCACAGAATGGTGCCCATCATCAAAGTCTCCACTAACACTGCTGGAAGGGGAGGTAGCTCTTCTTCTCTTGGAACCCATGGAATCCAACTTCTTCTATAAGAAATAATTAGCAAAGTACTTATATTAATCTTCAACAATGTCAACAAACTCTCAGCTAGGCATATACCACCAAACTTCTGGTTGATTTAAGATAATTTGTTCCAGAGGAATTTAACTAGCTCTAAGTTCTTTTGTTAATTTAAATCCTGGACTTCAGTGTTTTAAGCCTTTTACTCATCAGAGTAATTAATACACTATCAAACACGGATAGGGCAAATATAACAAAAGTATACAAATTTATATGTCAATAATTCTAAATTATTCAACCACTTCTTGCCCCCGATTTATCCTGGAATGTGGCTTCCTAATCCATATGCAGTCTTTTTAAAAATTTATTATTTTTGATGTATATGGGTGTTATGCCTGCCTAAGTATCTTACACCACATGTGTGCCTGATGCTGAAGGGGGCCAGAAGAGGGCATCAGATCCTCTGCATTGGAGGTACAACTGGTCGTGAGCTGCCAAGTAGGTGCTGGGAAATGAGCCCAGCACCTCTGGAAAAGCAGCCAGCACTCTTAACCACTCTTTCCAGTCGCCCATACGTAGCCTTTACGGTGTGCTGGAAACACTGATCTCTAAGATCTAAGACCCCCGAGGCAGCTAAATAAGCAAAGGCTCTAGGGTTATTACAAAGGGTTAGCAGCCTCATCGGCTTTCCTGTATGTCTTACAATTACACCCATTACCTAAATGGGCCATAGTGTAGGGGAAAAACCCAAGAAGCCTTACCTAAGGCAATGAGTGGTGCAAAAGGGGGTGGAAAGGTGACCTTTCTAGCACCGCAGAAGTACCCTAAAAATGAATTCTCCACTTACAGCAGAATTCATAAAAAAATATCCCTATGAAACATATTCTCCCCTATATTTTACCTGGGAAGAACTAGCAATCTGTGCCTTGAAGTCTTTTATTAAGTCTTCCCTCTCAGTTCAATGACTGACACTGTACTCACAGATTTTGAAAATAGCTTTGAAACTCATTAGGTGATCTGGAAAAATGTTATATACATGGGCTCCTTTTGGAAGCACATAAACATCTGCTCTTGGCTTTAGGCTGCATGACATTTTCATTTGTTTGCTGGCTTTTGATACTTCTTAATTGTTATTTGTAGTACTGGGGCCTGAATGTAGGCCTCACACATGATAGGAAAGCTCTCTAATCCAGAAGAAACTGTGAGTGTGTGGTTGTGTGTGCACGCACACCATAGGTTTTGTTGCATGTCTTCCTTTAGCACTGTCCAGCTTTTTATTGAAAAAGGGCTGTTCACTAAACCTGGAGTCAGTGAGTACATGAGACCTACCCGTCCCTGCCCCTCCAGTGAGGGGCTACAGACACTACACCGTGACACATGGCTTTTAGGTGGGTGCTGGGGATCTAAACTTAGTCCTCACATTTACACAGCAAGTTAAGATATCTCTTTAACCCTCATAAGACACTTTTCTTTGCTGGGCATAGTGGTGCATGCTTTTAATACCAGCACTTGAGAAGCTGGAGGCCAGCCTGGCCTACCTATTGAGTTCTAAATCAGTCATGGATACATAGTGTCTCAAATAAAACAAGAACAAAAGAAAATAAATTATTCTTAATATAACTTTACAATATATTCATTTGGCAATAATGTAAGGAATGCAACCACTGGAATAATTTACTGCAGGTAAAGGGTATAGGCCCTGGAAGCTCTACAATGCTTATATAATTGAACAGCAGTATCAAATAGAGCATTGTAATTTCAAAGAACTTTTCTAAAGTTCTTTCTAAAAGTTAACAGCAGACCCAGTTTCACTCAACATTTGGTTTCAGGAAACTCAGACAGTAGCAGCTAAACAAAAAGAACAGTAGAGCACTAGCTGCCAGTACCACAGGGAAGAAAATTAGGGATCACCAGGAAACAAAGAGGAACAAAACAAAAAAACCCTAAGCAACTAAAACAAAAGGGGGCTCCTATCTCTTGCTCTGAACTAAAGTTCACACACTGTTAAAGGAACAGTGATCATGTTCCTTCCTCTAGGCTTCAGTTGGTTACTAAGTATATTAGTTTGAAATTGACTAAAAGTGGTTAAAAGCTTCTACAAATGTTCTGTTGTTGCTGTTTACTTTATAAATGACTGCTAACTGATCACAGTCCCACGAATTAATGAAATTAAGGACTAGCCCTTGGAAACACTGATAAACACAGGAGGGATTCAGATAGGTGGAATTATAAAAATTCAGAATGTTGGAAGGGAAAAGGTAAAGAATGACAGGAACAGAAAAGGGTGAAGATGATCAGTAATTTACCAGCTTTACCAGAGCACAACCAGCGCCTCGAAAAGCCAATCTCCTCATTATGTCTGAAGGCCAAATGAAGCCAGTGAGAGAAGATAGGGTTTTATAAGTGCTTATTCGGTTAGTTTATTCTGAACTGAAAGAGAAGAACAAGGCAGAGAAAAGGGACATAGGAGTATAAATGAGCATAAACAGACAGGAAACATAACATTCAAATAGAGCTGCTAAAGAAAAAGAAACAGGCATATCAGTTCCCAGGTGACCTGACATTTCTTCCATTTAAAAACCAAATGCTTCCACATGCTTTAGAAACGTCTCGCTGAGTTTCACCTTTACTCACATGAAATGACTGTCAATTCCAGGAATGAAGCATGCCTGCCCAAGTGCCCCCTAGTCAATAAGAGCAGAGTTCAATCACAGAGCTGGAATGGAGAGTGAACACATGTGGGAGGCTCACATGTGACACCAAGTGTTGGCAAGCTGGAACAAACCAAGAACGGCTCATGAGAGCAAACTCTACAAAATTCTTCCTCCCCTCCACCCAAGTATCAGAAAAAAATACTTCTTTCCAAAAGTTCTACCTGTTCTGGAAAGACATAGATAACATTCAAGTTTAGCAGAATTTTAAAAAGTCTACAACTACTTTAGTTCAAAAGTACTGCTTTTTCTACTGCACTGGAAAACAAATGACAAAAATGTAAATTATTAGTGCTGAGTACGTTGAAGTTTTAGATGATCTAATAGCCCAAATCCTTTAATCATTAATACACTTTCAAAAGATAAGGAAAAGATGTAAGGGAAGGATGGTTTTGATTTTACTTATTCAAAGGATGTATTTGACAAGAAACAATGGATCTATACTCAAGAGTCAGTTCTATTTCTTCATCTTTAAATGAAAACAAGGACTCGGCCAATAGCTAAGTTGGAAGAGGGGTTGCTTATCAAGTGGGAGGTCCAACGCTCAATCCCCAGCAGCAAGTGGAACTAACTGGGTGTGGTGATACACACGCAACACTACCCACTGAGGAGGTGGAGACAAAAGCCTAAGAGTTCAAGATCATCTCAAAATAAAAAACAAGATGAAAACAGTAAAGTATACCTATACCCTCTGAAGGGAAGAAATGACATACATTAAATTACTTTGGAATTTCAAAGCAAAACTCTTGAGCTCCCTAGGCCCAAGAACTGGGTCCTCTTTATTTTTGAAGCCCCAACCTATAAACAGTGCTGGAAATAAAATAAGTATGCTAAAAATGCATGAGATGTTTAAAACAAAAGTTTGTGTAATTTAAAAATGGTCTCTAAGCATCACTTCACTATTTCTATCTATAAGCAGAAAATAAAATGACTCTGGAATTTAATTCTAGATGTTAGGATGGCCTTATTTATAGTTAAAAATCCAAGAGTCTAACAATGAATGTGGAAGCGTCCAGTGGACAAATACCTTAGTGATCTGGGGAGATAGCAAAGTCAGTGCCTGCCATGCAAGCATAAGGGCCTGGTGATCGGAGGTCACCAGCACCCACATACAAGGCAGGCACAGCTGTCAGGACCTGTGACCCCCAGTACTGAGAGAACAGGAGAAAAGTAAAGACAGGAGGAGGCTCACTGGGCAAGCTCCAGGTCTAACAAGAGTCCTTGCTTAAAAAATAAGGTAGCCCTGGAGTGACGGCTACTCTTCTAGAGGACTTGGTTGGATAAGATTTCTAGCACCTACATGGCAGCCATAACTATCCCCAGCTGCAGTTCCAGGGGACCGTCTTCTGGTTTCTTCAGGCATTAGGCACATGGAGTTAAAACATCCATACACAGAAAATAAAAATGAATAGACTTCAACATAAATGAAAGCAGAAAGCAATAGAGGAAGATAATGCCATGGAGCTCTAGTCTCTACATACACATGCCCACATAGACAAAAATAAGTTTTCTTTTTTTAAAAAAAGAAAATGTGTAATTGTGCAAGTAGTTAGTATAGCCAAATATCTGACAACTTACTAACATTCAGTATTTTTTTTTTTAGTACTACAACACACTCTAAAAATCTTGGTTAAAAAGATGACTCAAAGACCAAAAAAAGCAAGTAATTATAATCATACTTCCCACAGGAAGACCATCCATTTGTCATTCAAGCCGTTAATATTTATGCCTCAGTTGTTGTCTTTTGTTGGTTTCTTTCTTTCCCTTTCTGCAACAGGGTTTCACACATCCCAAGCCAGTGTCAGTCTCCTGCCTCACATGCTAAATGCTAGGACTCCAATCATGTGCCACTATGCCCATTTTAGGCAGTGTGGAGGAACTGACCTACTGCTTTACACATATACCAGACAAGCACTCTACCAACTGAACTCCATACCAGCCCGACTATCTTCTCCATAAACAAAGTGATTAAAAAAAACCCCAATATTCAACAACTGTGTTCTAACATAAAGAAGGTTACCACATCAGCATTCTTCTTCATGTTTGATATCCTAATAAAGGTCTGTTATACAGATACATAGTTTCCTTATCTTGAGGAGATTGGTAAAGCACTATAATGATCTATATTTCACACTCCAATGGAGAAGTCAAGATACGTCTATTCCCATTGGTGCCTTTGCACATACACACCCGTTACTATTTTCATCGCAAACATTTCTTCAGAAGATACTATCCTCACTGTCCCCACCCTCCAGCAGTGGCCCACGCCTGCAAATGCAGCACTCAGGAGACTGGCAGGAGATCAGAAACTTGTCAACCTGGCAACAAAGAAAGGCCAGGTCAAAGATAAAAAAGGATACTTTCCAATCTTTCACTTCCAATATTAAAAATTACTAAAGCAAAAGCTAGTCTTTAATTTCTATACCGAGTCAAATCCACTTCTGAATTATATTTGGAAAAAGGAGTATTACTAAATAAGGGGGAGAATGATACTTGGAAACACTCTGTTTCACTGGCAAAAGGTGTCCCTATGCGACCTAAGCTGAACTGAAATCTGCCACCGCCCTGCCTGGACCTCCAAAGGACTGGAACCAACAGGTGTATTCTACTGTGCCTGGCTCATAAAGTCATTTTTGAAAAGTCTGAGTTAACAGAGCTTGAAGCAACGTACACTTCTACAGTTATTTCTAGAATTTCTATACCCATTTTATTGCGTTTTTGTCATTTGTTTTCCAGGAATTTTGTATTTTGCCCCATCTTTCAAATCAAAACTATTTTAATAGCAAGACTCACTTCGTTTTCAGGAAGTAAAAAACTTTGAGGCGGAAAATACTTTTAAAACTAGAAAATAGTCTTGACGTTTTAGATAAGATGATGTATCTAACCTCTAAATAAATGTCTCACTGAAAAAAATATTCGGTTTGGGCAATCACACGGAAAGAGGGGGGAAAAAACCAAAAACAAAACCAAACGAGGGAGTTTTTGCCGAACGCACAAGAAACAAAAAAACAAAAACCATCAACAACAAAAAAGGAGGCCTTGCGAGGCGGAGGAAAAGAAGAGTTTGCCCGACCTGTCACTGCTTCTGGGGACTAAAGGAAACGTTGACAGCTTGGGAGCCGCCCCGCGACGGGCGGGAAAGCGCAGCGCGGGGAACTTCCGGGCCCCGGTTTGCCTTTGTCCCCGCCGGCAGGTGCGGCCAGGCTGCTGGGCCTGTCCCGAGGCCGCCGCCGAGCCCCGCCCCGCGCCCAGCCCGACAAGCGCGTCCGCACCACGGGGCGGGGCCTCCGCCGCGGCTCCAGCCCGCCCGGGCCGACACAAAGGCCCGGCGGCCGGCCGAGGAGGAGCGGCCCCACCCGCCCCGGGCCCGGCCTTACCCCGCCGCTCCGCCGCCTGCAGCCCCGGCCGCGGTCCCCGACCGCCTCGCCCCGCCCCGTAGCCGCCACGGCTGCTATTGCTCCACTGGCCGCGGCCGCTGCCGTCGCTCAGGCGCACCCGCCGCCCTCACCGCCCTCACCCCTCCCAGTGCTGCCGTAAATCCAACCCGTGGCCGCCAAGCGAACCCGACTCTGTGCGACTGGGTGTGCGCGCGCACGCGGCCGAGCCCCCGACTCGCTTTACGGCAGTAGTTTGAGCGCGTGACGTTGGCCTGCAGCTTCATTTCGCACGTGGCGTCCGAGGAGGCGCGGTGTCCCTGAAGTCTCTCCTGCCTCCGAGCGTCTACTGCCAGCATGAAGCGGCCAAGTGAGTGGGGTAGAGAGCCGGGCGCAGTCCGCCCACCGGGAAGGTCCTCTTTCCTGCTCCCGCAGGCCATTGCTCTGCCTCCCGTAGAGCAGAGGGTTGGAAGGCCCAGGCCCGGCTTTGGCCTTGTTCACCAGGGCGTGCTCTGTGGAAGGGAAGCTAGGCCCAGACGGGGAATCCTAAGTCAGATTTGTGTGGTTAACGTGTCTGAGCCTGTTTTCGCGCCCACGATTTCCTTTGGTTTAAGGACTATTCAAAGCCACTGTCGGTCGCCCGTTGTGGCACGTGCCGGCAATCCCGTCCAAGGAAGAGTAACGCAGGAGGATCGAAACTTTGCAGCCAGCCTGGCATGTGTACTGAGAAACTGGCTCGAAAATGTAAAAAGAAACTCCTGCCTCCCCTTGAGATTTGTGGTGCTTTCCTCTAGAAGCTTGTTTCACTCGATCTACTGGGTCAAATTGACGGATACTTGAAAGTGTAGCGTGAATTATTATTAAATACTGGCATAATTTTGCAGGAAAGGTTGAGGCAGACTATGTAGCCCAGGCTAGCCTTAAATTCCCGATTCTCTTGGTCTCAGCCTCCAAAATGCTGGGATTATATAGCCACGTGTCCGCCCGTCTTCCGATTCCTCACCTCCATAGTCTCATCTAAATTGGTGGTTGACTTACTACAAGAATAGCACATCATGCTGGGCGGAGGTGGCACACTCCTTTAATGCCTGCACTTGGGAGGCAGAGGCAGGTGGATCTCTGAGTTGAAGGCCAGCCTGGTCTCTACAAGAGCCAGTTCCAGGTCAGAGAAACCACAAAGAAAAAAAAGCCACAGAGAAACCCTGTCTCAAAAAACCAAAAAAAAAAAAAAAAAAAAAAAGCACATCAAAACATTGGACTTTTAGGTTATCAGAAACTAAGTGTGCATTTTCAGTGTATTTTTGTAAGTCCCCTGGCTTGATAGAAGAGCGTCTTGAGGGTCAGGAATATAGCTAAGCTCCTAAAGGTGCTTGCTACCACGCCTGACTGTCAGAATTCAATCTCCCAGACTGACCTTATTTCTCAGACCAAACAAAAATAAGTAAATGAAATATAATATTTTGGTAGGTGGAGGGGAGAGATGACTTAGCATTTAAGAGCAGTAGATGCTCTTAGAGAATACCCAGGTTTGAGTCCAGCACCCACGTGTCAGCTCACTGCTTTCCAGGGAGAAAAGAAGCCATCTTGTGACTTCCTCTGCTAGAGCGCTGTAAGCATATCATTGATGCTCCAACAAGAGCAGGCAAAATATCCATACCTAATTGTTTTGTTTGTTTTTGGCAGAGTTAAAGAAAGCAAGCAAACGCATGACCTGCCATAAGCGGTATAAAATCCAAAAAAAGGTAAGTGTTCCTGGGAGATCTATACCAAATGGACTGCCAAGCTGGTTTTTGCATCCTTTCCCCTCAGTAGGGAAGGGCAGTGTTGGTGATTTGGGATTAGACATGGACACAAGCTCTTAACCATTAAGAATGCAACTGTGGCAAAGTACACTTCTCACTATGACATAGTCTTTACAAAGAGCTGAGTATACATATTCTGTGTGTGATTCCAATTGAATTCCCATTTCTCTAAAGTGCTTCAAATGCATAGGTTGTGTCTAAGACTGACTTATTGCCTAAATTTTAAGTGGTAAAGTGTTTTTGTGGCATGACATTTTTCTTTTGTACAGTACTGAGGATTGAACCTATGACCTCATGCGTGCTAGGCAAGCACTCCTCCAATCTTAGAGTCTTGTTTTTAATAGGTCCGAGAACATCACCGAAAATTAAGGAAGGAAGCTAAAAAACGGGGTCACAAGAAGCCTAGGAAGGACCCTGGAGTTCCTAATAGTGCTCCCTTTAAAGAGGCTGTTCTTCGTGAAGCTGAGCTAAGGAAACAGCAGGTAAGCAGGCTGAAACTTCCAATAGAATGTGGCATATGTGTGATTTCCAAAGTAAACCATCCGCCTCTACCTCATTCATTGCTTTTATGGATGCAGCTCGAAGAATTAAAGCAGCAGCAGAAACTTGATAGGCAACAAGAAAGGAAAAGAAAACTTGAAGTTAACCCTGGTGATGAGCAGTCCAATGTGGAACCTCAGCAGGTAGGATTATCTCTCCTTAAATAGAAGTTCTGAATCAGAAATAAAGGTGAAGAAGTAAAGATTAGTAGGAAAGTTGTAGATTGTCTATTTAAAATATCAGGTATATTGTCTGTAGTCATCTGGAAACAACTGCTTTTTGAGTTTACTATCTTTCCCCTATTTTTATGTCTTTTAGGAATGTGAAGAACCCAAAACCAAGAAAGCTAAATCAGGAAAACAGAATCCAAAGAAGTTGCATTGTCGGGAACTTAAAAAGGTATCTTGATATAGGTCAGTGTCGATGGTGTGAAGACTTGAGAGCTCCTTTGTAACATGGGAGTCCTTAGAAATTGTTGCAGTTGAAGTCGGGAGGGTGGGGTAGTAGATTCTTAGTGCACTTGCTTCCTAGCACTGCCAACCCAAGCCCACTCCTCTCTGTTGCCAGAGCCTGGCTATGTCTCCTCGGTACTTATAAGAAGGCTTGTTAAACATTATGGGTAAATCATATGTTCAAGGTTATTTGATTTTTTTGGGTGGGGAGTTGTCAACAGTCTTCATATTAAAATGAAGACATGGCAATCCTGTCTTCTGGACTTAGGGCCACAGTTGAGGGTGCTACTCAAGAGGGACTGCTATTCTAATAGCTTCTTACTGGACAGGTGATTGAGGCCTCAGATGTCCTGTTAGAGGTTTTGGATGCCAGAGATCCTCTTGGCTCTAGGTGTCCTCAGGTCGAAGAAGCTGTTGTCAAAAGTGGACATAAGAAGCTGATATTTGTATTGAATAAATCAGGTAAGTAGAAAGGGTTCCCTTTGTGTCTCATGTGCACTTATGAGGAATGAGGAAAAATCTGAACAGTCTGATTCTCACTGAAGACTGATAAGATCCAACTCTGACCTCAACAGAGCCAATGCATGTGCACTCTGCTGCCAAGGACATGGGGAGGAGGTGGTTTCAGCTAGATTTTTCTGTTCTGCTATTTTTTTTTTAATATTTATTATGTATACAATATTCTGTCTGCATGTATGCTTGCAGGCCAGAAGAGGGCACCAGACCTCATTACAGATGGTTGTGAGCCACCATGTGGTTGCTGGGAATTGAACTCAGGACCTTTGGAAGAACAGGCAATGCTCTTAACCGCTGAGCCATCTCTCCAGCCCCTCTGTTCTGCTATTTAATGCTTAAATCTCCCTTGGTTTTAAGAATTTACTGTAGTGTTTCATATGTGAACAGATAGCTCAGCTCTAATCTAGGATATAAGATAAGTTACTATGTGGGACAAAATATATGTGTCTAGGTGGGTTTGAGCAGCAGGAAGAACCCAGAAGAAAGACTTGTAGAGAATCATTTGTTCTTTCCTAATTCTTAACAGAATCAGGTACCAAAGGAGAATTTGGAGAACTGGCTAAACTTTAACATGGAATTACCAGCAGTGGTTTTTAAGCCTCTACAGATTTGGGGGGAGGGTGTAGAAAGTGGTTTAAAATCACTGTTAGGCTTAGAAAGCTGGTACCTCTTAGTTAAGGGACATAGGTGCTTAGATCAAGTGAGCAGTACTGGATATGTTGATTTTCAAAAGTTGCTCAGTTGGAACATTGCCTGCCTAGTGCTCAAAAGATGTACTTTTGCTGCTGAGCACACAGAAAACCAAGCATAATAGTATGCTTCTGTGATCCCATCACTGAAGGGATAAAGGGGAGTTTTAAAGTTCAAGGCCAACCTGAAAGACAGGGACAGCTGGAGGTAGGTTTAACAACTCCTGAGCAGTGGTGGTACACGCCCTTAATCCTAGCACTGGGGAGTTAGGTGGATCTGAGTTCAAGGCCAGCCTGTTCTACAGAGTAGTTCCAGTACAGCCAGGACTGTTTGATGAGAAACCCTGTCTCAAAAATGAAAAAAATTAGCATCTCTCAAGACACAAGTGGTGTGGCATGAAGTACTTTTCCCTTAATTCCTTTTGATAAGTTGGGAAAATGCAAATGAATTCAAGCAATAATTTACCACATTTAATAAATTAAGCTTAAAACCAAACTTGAAGCATTGTCTTTCCCCAATTCTTACAAGATCTAGTACCAAAGGAGAATTTGGAGAGCTGGCTAAATTACTTGAATAAAGCATTGCCAACGGTGGTGTTCAAAGCCTCAACAAACATGAAGTACAGAGAGAAGATACTCAAGGTATACTGTACTGTTAGTGGCGGGGAATGTGGTTTTCCTCGGGTTTGTGATGGTTGAAATATGATGAGTATGCAAAATGTTGATTAAGATGAAAAACAATAAGATCCAACTCTGATTTCATCAAAGATCATCTGAAAGGCAGAAGAGGCCAGTGGTTTTTCTAAGAACAGGACTCTGGTGCCAGATTTACTGGCTTTCACCTGATGGTATTTACCAGAATTATTAAGAGTGCTGTACTTTGGGTTTTTATGTGTAAAGGTAAAGAAGAAAGCTGTTCCATTCCAAAGTAAAACCTGCTGTGGCAAGGATGCACTCTGTAAGCTTCTTGAAGGTTTTCAGCAGTCATGTGGGAAAGATATTCGGGTTGGAGTAATTGGTGAGTTTCGTTCAGCACATTTACCTTTTTACTGTTAAGTCTAGAGACACTTAGCTAAGAACATCACATTGTGAACTGTGAACAGGTTTATCACAAGAGGGAAGGAGTCTCAAATGTTGATTCTAGCTTAACTTACTAAAACACTTAAAAAATACCTACCAGCTTCAGAAGTTGGTGTCTTAAGAGCTCTTGGCAGCCAGAACACTTAACCTGGTATGGGCAAAGAAACTATTAAAAAATGTATTTTATAATATCGGTTTGCATTTATTTGTAGGTTTCCCAAATGTGGGGAAAAGCAGCATCATTAATAGTTTAAAACAAGAATGGATATGTAATGTTGGAGTTCCCATGGGACTTACAAGGTAAAGATTTTCAGACATTAGTAAAAGATAACTTGGTGCTGGGCTAGGAAGATTTATTGGAAAGGCCAGGCTACCTACAATTGAGTTTGAAAGTCATATTTGGACCTGGTTTCCTAAGGTTAAGGAAATAACCGTGAAGTTTGGATGCGTAGCACTGTAACATGCAGTGCTTATTTTAGGATTCTGTGTGTTTCTCATAAACATGGAGCAGTGATGACAAATTGGATCTGACTGCTGTGCTGAGTTGTTCAATCCAACCCTGAGCTTCATGTTTGTTCTCTTGCGCTTAGATAGACCAGTAACCATGTAATTCCATCTCTTTCAGGAGCATGCAGGTTGTCCCTTTGGACAAGCAGATCACAGTCATAGATAGTCCGTGCTTCATTATTTCACCCAATAACTCCCCTACTGCACTTGCTCTACGGAGTCCAACAAGCATTGAAGTACTAAGACCACTAGAGGCTGCCAGCGCCATTCTATCCCAGGCTGATAGTCAGCAGGTAACAGAATTCCCCTTGAGCTCCTTACCACTGTTCTTTATCCACACAGATCAATGACAGTTCGTGTTTTGTTTTTAAGGTGGTTTTAAAATACACTGTCCCGGAGTTTAAGGATTCTTTGGATTTTTTTACTAAACTTGCTCAGAGAAGAGGTCTGCACCAAAAGGGTGGAGGGCCAAATGTGGAAAGTGCTGCTAAGCTGCTGTGGTCTGAGTGGACAGGGTAAAGTCTTTTTGTATTGGCATTGAAGATAACAGAATAAAGGGCTGGAACTGTGTTTGACAGATCTTGTTTTTAATGCCAGTGCCTCATTAGGTTACTACTGTCATCCTCCTCCTTCCTGGACTCCTTCTCCACATTTCAGTGAGAGTATTACAGCAAACATGAAGAAGGGCTTTAATGTGGAAGAACTAGAAATCAATAATGCACGCAGCATACAAGGTAAAACTGTTCTGTTACAACAGGGATAACAGTGACAGGATGCTAGAGGCCTTGCATTAACATGACTTTTGTTCCTTTAGTCCTCAAGGGCCTTCATTTAGTTAACAGAGTCCTTTTCCGGTCTTCGGGCCTGACAAATGGAATAATAGAAGAAACAGACATACCCGAAGAATTGCCAAGACACAAAGAAAACAGACGGGGTGGTGAAGATGACAGAGATGGTGATGGTGAAAATAATGTAAGTTTTGTTTCTTGAGTTAAAGCTCAAGTGAATTCTCTAGCATTATAATGCAGAAAGAATGAGGAGGGTCAGAAGCAGAAACAAGTTTGTGATCTAACTGACCCCATAAGGTTAATAAGATGTCAAGGGCTGTTGTGTACCACATTTCTTTGTTCCACAGGCAGAGACCTCAGATGCACCCCCTGTAGAAGATACCACAGAGATGTTACCTGTGGAATCAACGGCAAGTGAGTCTGGGACAAAGGACTTTAAAACTGTAGTTTGAGCACAATTGCTTTTATTTTCTTGTATAAAATTTTGTGGTTTTTTTCTCCTATACAGGTAAACCATCTGACAGATCATTTGCTGTGGATAAAATGCATGAAGAGGATGATGATGTCTATGACTTTAGAACAGATTATGTATAACTGCTACAGATGTTAATGTTTTGTGTACAATGTCCCAGGCTGGTTTGGCACAAACTGTAAATCTTGTGAATATGTATCATATATGTATATATATTAAAACTACAAAAAATGCTTACATGCATTTGTGTTTAAGATTTATTTATGGCCAGGCATGTGATACACATGCCTTTAATCCCACCCAGCACTTGAGAGGCAGAGACAGGCAGATCTATGAGCTCAAGGCTAGCCTGGTCTACACAGGGAAACTGTATCCAAAAAAAATGTGTGTGGGGACAGAGAGGGGTGGCCTATATGCAAATGGGATGGAGGCTCTAGAGGACTACATTGGACTAGAATAATCCGTGACCTGATGTGATAGAAGCTGAACTCTAGAAGAGCAGCAGTATTTACATTCAATATATGGAAGAGAATCTGTTCTCTGGAAGCAAAGATTTATTGGAAAACATTTTATTTACAAACTGAGCCACAGGTTACAAAATTAAAACCAAGCTGCAGTTCCTAACTGCAGCAGATAGATGAACTAGTACTGGTTTTATCAGTTTGTCCTTGAGGTCAGTCAACAATGTAGTAAGCAAGCATTTGGTAGGCAGATGGAGACATTTGTAGTCATCTGGGAAGCTGACAGCCACGGAAGCAATTTGTCATCTCTGCCCAGCTGAAACACCCCTTTTCTGTGGGTTGCTACAGAGAGACTCAAGCAAGCCTGACACTGTTAACTTCCCACATGTGTCTTCCAGGATTTCCTGAGTAGTGTATTTAAGCTTAAATTCTAGTTCACTTTATGTTTGAGGCATCCATATGTCTTCGGATTAAGCTGAATTTGCCTGTTGGGTCTGGAACATACCATTTTTCCCAAACATCAGCATATGAAGCAGCTCTTCCCCAAGGCTTGAAGTGGCCATTCCAGTGAAGTAACTTGGCAGCCTTTACAAACTGGGGTGAATACCGTTTTCCAGCACTGGAACCTTAAAAATGCCAAATGATTACTAGTAAGACAAAGCAATGTCATGCTAAGCTGCAGAAACCTTAAGGGAAATACTGGGTACAGACATCCCTAAGGAAGAGTTCTTAATTACCAATTTCTGATTAGCTTAAATCAGCAGCTGTCTTTGTTTTGATGTCTGCTAAGTGGCTCTGGCTGACCTCGAACTTGGGATAGTACTGCTGCCTTGGCATTCTCAAGTGCTAGGATTACCCATGCCCAGCTTGCATACTTAACACTTACCAAGGTGTCTGACGTTCCACATAGGGTCAATGGTGGAATGTTGTTGATAAAATACGATAAGCAGAGGAGGTGTGGTGATGCTGCCAGCCAGAGTTCTACTGTACAGTCCCTCTCTTGGTGAAAGAAAGAATGTCAATGAAGAGTACTGACCAACTTCTGGTAAAGACTATTTTAAAAAGATAAACTAGTTAAATACTTACTCTACATTAAGTTTCATCCATTTCTCCAGCTGGTTAGTTACATTCTGTCTCTTCCATTCAGTCAAGTTTGCAACAAAAACTCCAGGGTTAAAGGAACAGGTGCTGGCTTTCATGGAAAGCTTACGAATTCTTTCCTTTTTATAGTCAAGATAGCCAATATAATTGTACTGAAAACACAAGTGAGATATTTGCTGCTTAAAAACTTATATAGCAAGTAAAGGAGTAGTTGAACTAAGAATTCTCAAGTTATTAGCAAAAGCAATGTAGGAGATTCAACAAATACAGCAGTTGGGATCGAGTTTGTCTTAGTTGATTGTAAAGTCCATAAATGAATCTACAGAAAAGTAGGCATGCGATCTTTAGTGAAGTAACTGGTTAATGTAAGTTGAGCCCTGGATTTAACACTTCAAGCATTCATAGGGAGTAAGGTTTGCAGAAATTTACTTGGTTCCCTGCTCCACGGATAATGACTTTAGTAGAGGCTGAATCACAATCTTCTGAAAATGCAGCAGCATGTCCTGGCTTCAGTGGTGTATTATACAAGGCAAGAATGTCACCTGGAATGGATAAAGTGAAATGAGATTTTGTTCCTTCTGCTTCCCCTACCCCCAACCCATTTCTTTCAAGATGGTGTTTCTCTGTGTAGTCCTGGCTGTCCTGGAACTCATCCTGTAGACCAGGCTGACCTCGAACCCAGAGATCCACCTGCCTCTTGCCTTCTTGAGTGCTGGGATTAAAGGCATGTGCCACTACCCTGCAATCTATTCTTCCCACTTCCAATGGCCTAATGCTCACCATATGACAACCCTTATAGCCCAGAATCCAGATGAATAAAACTCATTCTTTGGTACCTTGTACAATTACATCATCATCCATGTATATGGCCTTCTTTACACTGGGAACCAGAATTGGCAAGTAGAACCTTGCAAAGGTTAACTGAAAAGGAAAGAAGCATCAGCACAGGATACAATAGCTGGGCTCTGTAAAAGCTATTAAAATGTTCTCAGAACCCTTGTAAAAGCAGTCAGTGAACTCTTGGAACTGCCCAGATTTGGTCCCTAGAGAATTAGCACTGTGCCCAAATTATGCAAGTATTCTAATCAAATACATCTATAGAAACAGACACATGGAACTCACTGGTTTCATGGACTCCCCCTGGTCAGGATCCTCCTTTACTTTCCCTTCCAAAAGTTTAGTGTCAAAATGTACAATTTTGTACCTGATGCTTTTCAGGGAAACACTGTTAAGCCAGGACCTGATAAAGAAAAAACACACTTCAGTCTTAAATAGTCATGTTTCTCAAGTATAGCCTTATCTTTCTATGCTTTTCTAACAGTGGCATAATGTAAGAGAAACCCAATACACTAGATGTTTGAAGTTCTTTATCTCTAATACTGGGGGTTCCTCAACTGAGATGAAGGCATTCCCATCAAAGTTTCTTCTCAGCCAAGAATCCACAGGGGAAAATCTTCCCCCAAAACTTTATTGTAAAAAATCTAGACTTGACAACACCCTGCCAAAAAATGGACTTCATTTCTGGAGAAAGTTATTACACTGCCCAAGGTAACGGTGAATTCACAGTTTTCCCTCAACCACCCAAATACTGAGATTACAAGGGTGCACCACCATGCCCGGCTGGGTCATAGAATTTTTACCCTTCCAAAAATTGAGTCAAATCATAATGGTAGTAAAAACTAGTTGTCAATAAAACTAGCATTTAATATTCAGCTATTGTATGATTATTTCCTGTGATGAATCTAAGAAACTAACCCACCTGACTGAGGCAATGTAAGGGACAGCCAATGTTATCTGCCCAAGCACACTTCTGAGTCCATTCTAAACCTGCAGTGTGTGCGGGGCGATGGTGGCGCACGCCTTTAATCCCAGCACTCGGGAGGCAGAGGCAGGCAGATCTCTGTGAGTTTGAGACCAGCCTGGTCTACAGAGCTAGTACCAGGACAGGCTCCAAAGCCACAGAGAAACCCTGTCTCGAAAAACCAAAAAAATAAATAAACCTGCAGTGTGTTTCTACATCTTGAATGGGTTCTGAGATTTTCAAGAATAAGAACATAATTTTAATGAATGTGAACCATGGAGAAAACCATAAGGAGAGAAATACTTAGAATTCTGATAGTCTGTTAAACAAGCTGCTTTTTAGAATAAGTTTTGTAGATTTCTGTTTTTAACTTTTTTAAGACAGTCTCATACACACCAGCCTGTCTTTTTTTTTTTTTTTTCCGAGACGGGGTTTCTCTGTAGCTTTTGGTTCCTGTCCTGGAACTAGCTCTTGTAGACCAGGCTGGCCTCGAACTCACAGAGATCCTCCTGCCTCCCGAGTGCTGGGATTAAAGGTGTGCGCCACCACCACTCGGCCCTTAAAACTTACTTTGTAGTCAAGGATGTGTTTGGAACTGACCGCCCTGCTTCTACCTCCTGAGTGCTAGGTTGACAGGCATGTGCCACTATGAACTGAACCCAGTACTTTATGCATGTGCATCTCTAAGAAGCTAAGACGAGTAAAACAATATATTGCTTCCCTTATCAGAAAGTCAGGTTGCCAAACATTAGACCTATACTAAAAGAACTGCGGAATTAACAGTGTGACTTTGACAGCTAGTTTTGTTCCTGATATAAATTATCATTTCTCTTGCCATAGAGACATGACTCAATCACATGGAAAAAATATTTGTACTCTGTGTGTTTGTGCATGGTAAAACAGGAAGACATCATAATATATTGTAAATGGTTTCTGGCTCAGCAGTGGGCTGGTGAAGAGCATCAGGCAGAGGCAGAATCACTAGGAAAGCAGTGCTCACCGGAGATGGTCTGCTGTACTGTTGAGGGTAACAATGTAAAAAATCACATTGGAGCGAGTGTTCCGATGAACACTATTTATGGCCGCAATTGTCCCACCCAGCCTGTCTTCAGAGGCAGCAATGACCACAGGAATCTCTTCTTGTCTCCCATTTACTGGATGTTGATGAACATCTGTGGCAAAGTCTATGGGCTGAAGCCCCAGGATTCCTGAATCTGAAAAGAACACACAAGGAAAACACTGAGACACAATCTCAGGAATTTTTGTTTCGCTTGGGTTTGTTGTTTGTTTTGTTCTTTGAAACAGAGTTTTACTATATAATCTTGGCTGGCCTGGAACATGCTAAGTAGACCAGGTTAGCCTCAAAAAAGTTACTGTGCTAGAAGTAAAGGTATGCACTACCATGTCCAGCAAGTTGTTTTTTTTTTTTTTTTCTTTTTTTTGAGACAGGTTGTCTCTATGTAGCCTTGGCTGTCCTGGAACTCACTTGATAGACCAGGCTGGCCTAAAACTCAAGAGATCCACCTGCCTCTGCCTCCCAAGTGCTGGGATTAAAGGTGTGCACCACTACCACCTAGCTGCCCAGCAAGGTTTTTTGGTTTGTTTTTTTTTTTTTTTTTTTCTACAGAGTCCAGTGCACCATGATTAATAAAAACCCAGAAACATATATTGGGGTTCAACCTGAAGGTCAGAAAAGCAGAACAGCCAGCCACTGGCTCTTACCTCTACCTCAGTATGAAATGGCGATCCTGCCTCCAGGAATCTTCAGAATGAGCCTGTGTCTGAGAGTTGTCTCCTCTCATAATTCTCACTAGGGCTGGAAGTAAAGGTGTACACCACTACCGCCATTTTCTATGGCAAACTAGTGTAACTACTGGGATTATAGGTGTGTGTCACCACTGCCTGGTCTGTAAGGTTGGCCAGTAGGGCTGTTTTACTCTTTGATCTTCAGGCAAACTTTATTTATAAAAATACAAATGAAATATCATTACATTTCCAGATTTTGTCCAAAATTAAAAAGGAGGCTATAACAAATATAAGAAAACTATATACAATAAGTACCATGACTATATATAATTTATGCAAGTAATAAATACATTAATAGTGTCTAGTGCATTTGACAAATACAGAGAAAATATCCCATAATTTATCCTATCCTGGTGAGTCCAAAGTCTTGTACCTAATTTACTTTCTACCATAACTTGCTTTCTGTATCTGGTAAACAAGGAAAACTATATCTAGTCTTTAACTCCCTCAGAGACCAAAGAAGGAAATAATAGTAACTGAGTAAGCAGGAAGTGCATGCAGGAGACTTCTAAAGAATTTGAGAAATGACAGAAAATGCTGGCTGCCTGAACAGTCACCTAAAGTTCCTCTGCAACATTCTGGCATCCATCTTCAGCCTACAGGCCTAGCTTATCTGACAGACTTTTCTGTGAAACAGGATATTCTAAAGGGCTATCCTGCCTTGTCTTGACAATGTTTGGCAGTAACTTTCTTTTGTGTCCTGCTTGTCTAATTAGGATAGCATACTGTCAGCAGCCAAGGCAAGGGCATTTTCTTGTCCAGTGTGGCATTTATTTTTGCCACAAAGAAAGTAAACTCCATGTGGAGTATCTTCAATGCCCATCATCGTCTCTGAAGTAGATTGGTGCTGCCAGGAACAGACATGTCTCATTGTCATAATAAAAAAAAGAGAGAGAGCTTATTAAAACATCTTAAATGATATATTCTGTAGATCACTGAAGTGTTTGAAGATGACCTGTCTATCTAAAATATATCTTTGTTTGACCTTTAAAATATACCTAATGTGACTACAAGTTTGATTATTATAGGTAAATAATTACTAACTGCATTTCCTTATTATCCTAAACAGTTGGTAATAATAACTTCCAAAGACTAGAAATTTCATAACATTGTTAAATGAGCTGGATAGGTACACAATACCTTGAACAAAATTAGAAAAGTATGTACAGTATGTTCCAACAAAATTTATCATAAATTTGTATCAATATACAAAAGTCCAATACAATGTAAAGCATTTAAAACCAATAGTTGTTTTTTAAAAAGTAGATTGAATACTCTACTCTTTCATTCTACCATATTTATATCCTCCCTTTTTTCTTTTCAGAGTAGATTCAATAATCTACCCTTTTATCCTATTATATCTATATCCCTTTTTCCTTTTCAAAACAAGAACTAATTTTTTAAAACAAGGAATCTAATTTCCGTGTTTAGCTTTTTCCTGACCATTACCAATAATAACTTGTAACCAACCCCCCAAACAATGACAAATATCCATAACCCATTGAATGACCAAAAACCACCCACCCCACCTCTTAGGAATGTGGGTGTCATATTCTTAAATTTACTTCCTGATGTCTGGGTTGGGGCAATGGTATCTTTAGTGAAAAAAAAAATTGGGTTAATTGCCAAGTCCTGGGAGAGGTAGCTTATCATTTGCTGTCTAGTCTCTGCATAATCCCAAGTGCATAATCCCCAAGTGCTAGGATTAAAGGTGTGTGCCAAATGTGGTACATTTACACAATGGAGTACTACACAACAGAAAAAAATAACAGCTTGAATTATGCAGGAAAATAGATGGAGCTAGAAAACATTATTTTGAGTGAGGTAGCCCAGACACAGAAAGACAATTATCACATGTACTCACTCATAGGTGGTTTTTAAACACAAAGCAAAGAAAGCCAGCCTACAAACCACAATCCCAGAGAATTTAGACAACAATGAGGACACTAAGAGAGACTTACATAGATATAATCTATATGGGAAATAGAAAGTAGAAAAAGACAAGATCTCCTGAGTAAACTGGGAGCATGGAGACCTTGGGGGAGGGTTGAAGGGGGGAGAGGCAGGGAGGGCAGCAGAGAAAAATGTAGAGCTCAATAAATATCAATTAAAAAAAGAGTTTATTATCAATCTATCCTAATTTGCACCTTCTGGGGTCTAATTTTTTGTAAACATTTTATAGCCTACATAATAAATAGAATCTTGAGCTAAAAAATAATTTTTATAAAAAAACTAAAAAAAGCCAGGCAGTGGTGGCACACACCTTTAATCCCAGCACTCGGGAGGCAGAGGCAGGAGGATCTCTGGGAGTTCGAGGCCAGCCTGGTCTACAAGAGCTAGTTCTGGGACGGGCACCAAAGCTACAGAGAAACCCTGTCTTGAAAAACAAAAACAAAAACAAAAAAAAACTAAAAACACACACACACACACACACACAAAAAAAAAAAAACTATAGATAGATAGATAGATAGATAGACAGACAGACAGACAGACAGAATCTCCTCTTTGTATTTTTTCAGGAGTAATTTGTCAGAGAACTGTCTCCTCTCATCTTATATTCCTCTCTAGGGCTGGGATTAAAGGCGTGCACCACTACAGCACTGTTTCTATAGCAAATTAGTGTGGCTACTAGGATTAAAAAATTGTGCCACCACTGTCTGGTCTGTAAGGCTGATCACTGGGGCTGTTTTACTCTCTGATCTTCAGGCAAGCTTTATTTATAAAAATACAAATGAAATGTCACTACAATCCAAGACATAGAAGGAGATAACATGAGAATTACAGTAGCAATTTACTTATTCTTTTTTTTTTTTTTTTTTTTTTGGTTTTTTCGAGACAGGGTTTCTCTATAGCTTTGGAGCCTGTCCTGGAACTAGCTCTTGAAGACCAGACTGGCCTCGAACTCACAGAGATCCACCTGAGTGCTGGGATTAAAAGTGTGAGCCACCACCACCTGGCTAATTTACTTATTATTCTTTTTATTATTACTATTATTTATGAAATATTCTGTCTGTGTGTATGTCTGCAGGCCAGAAGAGGGCGCCAGACCCCATTTCAGATGGTTGTGAGCCACCATGTGGCTGTTGTGAATTGAACTCAGGACCTTTGGAAGAGCAGGAAATGCTCTTAACCTCTGAGCCATCTCTCCAGCCCCTAATTTACAATAAGGGACTCATTAATTTTGAAGCATACAATAGAAAACTGTGTTTTCACATACATAAGCACTTTTAAAGAAGTGGAAGAATTTTAAAAAATAATCTGGCAG
Source organism: Alexandromys fortis (assembly GCF_014885135.2). Lineage (NCBI taxonomy): Eukaryota > Metazoa > Chordata > Mammalia > Rodentia > Cricetidae > Alexandromys > Alexandromys fortis. Next base: position 2,071,774 of record NW_026067980.1, read on the forward strand.
CTGGGCGGTGGTGGCACACACCTTTAATCCCAGCACTCGAGAGGCAGGCAGATCTCTGTGAGTTCGAGACCAGCCTGGTCTACAAGAGCTAGTTCCAGGACAGGCTCCAAAACCACAGAGAAACCCTGTCTCGAAAAACAAAAAACAAAACAAACCAAAACCAAAATGAATGTACACAGTTATATGCAAGTTTTGTGCAATTAGATGCAAAAGATCCAAGTATCTGAAGATTTGGGTCCTACAGCCAGTCCTATGAATACAGGACAGCTGTGTATTCACTCTGCTATCAATGAACACTGAGTCTTAGTATATACTAGATAATGTCTAGCCCTAGAGTTACAACCAGGAATAAAGCACGTAAATTTTAACTAGAAAAATATCTATGTCTATGTATGTCTTGCATGTAATGAAGTTCTCACTGTGGGATTGCCATCAAATTCTGAAAGTTATTAAAAAAGAAAATGTATCTTCTGTGGATATAAATAAACTTAACAGCATTAAAATTACACAAAGTCTTAAATACATATTTGAAGTTTACTTTATGCTTATGATAAAAATTACATGGAAAAGGTTGTCATGTAGTTTAGTATAATCTCAAATACATATAAAAATACAAATACTGAGAAAGGAACTAAAATATACCAGGTCAAAATTTTTTAGTAGTTTCTCGTGTCAGTGAAATAACTTATTCAACTAATACTAAATGATTCTATCTCTGCCTCCAAATGCTGGGCTTAAAGTTACGAGCTAACTCTGACTTTATTTCCTTTTTGAGAAAGAGTCTTCTGTAGCTTAGGCTTACCTCAACTTGGTACATAACCAAAGATGGCCTGTACTTCCTCCTAATACCACTTACTATTGTGTGCATGTGTATATATGATGTGTGGGTATGGGTATACCATGGTACATACTGTTGGATTGCTATCCACTAGTGAGAGAGTGAGAGAGAGTGTGTAATTTTATTTTATTATTATTATTTTGGTTTTTTGAGACAGGGTTTTTCTATAGCTTTGGAGCCTGTCCTGGAACTTGCTCTGCAGACCATGCTGGCTTCAAACTCACAGAGATCTGCTTCCCGAGTCCTGGGATTAAAGGTGTGTGCCACCACCACCCGGCATATGTGTATTTATTTTTTAAAACAAAGTTTTGCTATTGCCTGTACTAGCCCCAAATTCATGATTATTTGCCTTGCCTCAGCTTCCCAATTGCTAGGAATTTTGGGGTGTGTCATTACATCTAGCCTCAAAAATCATTTTTGAAAACAAGGACATTGTGGTTCGCATCTGAAATTCCATCTGCTGTGGATTATGCTCATTGCTAAATAAAAGCTGATTAGCCAATAGCTGGGCAGGCAGAGACTCAGCGCCAGAGTCAGCAAGGAGAATTTTGGGGAGAGGAAAGCAGAGTCTGAGAGTTGCCAGCAAACACAAAGAAGCAAGATGAGAATGCCGTACTGAGAAAAGGTACCAGACTGGAGAGATGGATCATGAGCACTGGCTGCTCTTCCAGAGTTCAATTCACAGCAATCACATGGTGACTCACAACCATCTATAATGAAATAAGGTGCCCTCTTCTGGCCTGCAGGCATATATTTAGTCAGAACACTGAATATATAATAAATAAATCTTTTTTAAAAAAAAGGGGGGGGGTGGAGAAAAGGTACCAAGTCTCTTGGCTAAACATAGGTAAGAACTATGGGCTGATTTAAGTGTAAGAGTTAGTGAGTAAGAAGCCTGAGCTATCAGCCAAGCATTTATAAGTAATATAAGCTTCAGTGTAGTAATTTGGGAAGTGGCTGCCAGGTATTTGGGACTCAGTGGCTAATTCCATCATATGGAAGCTGAGGCAGGATGATCAGGAATTCAAGAACAGCCCATAGTGAGTTTGAAGCCAGGCTCAGCCATAAGATCCAGTCTCAAAACAACAGAAAACAACAAAAAGATATCTACAAACACCCCGAAGCCTCAAATATCCTACATTACCAGGGTAGAATCATATGAACAACTAGATAACTGTAACGTAATTATACAATAGAATGGTTTTTAATCAGCCGATAAGACTTTGATGTCTGTTTTATCACAAAGTCCTACTGCTGTGACCGCTAAGTTAAAGGAAAGTGACAGATTTATCGACACTGCAGGGTAAAGACAAGCATCAGATACCAGGACGCAACTTCTAAAGCTCTGACCTGATGCAATTTAAGGTCTCTGACTTGATAGAAAGGAATATTCTCTCAGATCAAGTCCTTAGCTAAAGACTTGACTACAAACCGGGCAGTGGTGGCACACGCCTTTAATCCCAGCACTTGGGAGGCAGAGGCAGGCGGATCTCTGTGAGTTCGAGGCCAGCCTGGTCTACAAGAGCTAGTTCCGGGACAGGCACCAAAGCTACAGCTACAGAGAAACTCTGTCTCAAAAAAAAAAAAAAGACTTAACCACAGAGACAAGAGCGGGAGGAGTGCCCACGCCCCTCCCCCTTACGGCCATTGCCTAACTCAGTTACTCGCTGTCCACCTTATCCAGACAGCCTGAGCAAAGCAATTACCAAAGATCAAACAGCCTTGTCTGGACAAACAGCTCCAGGAAGCAGAGCTTGCACACAGCCCCTGAATCTCCATTTAACTTCCATTTCCCAAACCTCCTATGTAACCTGCAAGTATCCCCTCCTTCTTTTTGCAGACACCCCCTCCCTGCTGTGTCTGTCCTTTGCTGTTTGAAGTTAACAGCCCCCTCTACTGAGGTCACTGGTCTCTTTTGGCTTTCTGCCCCTTTACACTGCCTCAGAGTCTTTCTAAGCCCAAGAAGCGAGTTTTCCTTTCTTTTTTTCTTTTACACAGTGCTATCAGTTACAATGTGGGACAACAGACAGTAGTGCAGAGTCAGTAAAGGTTCCCATACCTGTTATGTCATTCCTTAACAAACTACTCAAGCTGAGGAAGTTATGGTGCAAAACCAGTAAGAAGAGAACAACAGCCAGGACCCAGATGATGATGCTCACTGAAACAGAGGGAACCTGTATTACATCTCTTGGCTTTGGTCTATGTATAAAAGCAATGGAATTTGGAGAGAGGGAGAACATACCTTTACGGAATGACATCCTTTTCTTCTGTCTTATACAAACATTAGATACTAATCCTATAAAATAAAAGTCCCCAAAGTCAGTAAGGACATGAGAATGGTCATCAAAAATACTTATCCAGACACTTTTTTCTAAATTATTAACTTTCAAGAGCCCAATCTGGAGCCTGAAAAAAAAAAACCTTTTTAAAGATATATAGATATATGTGTGTGCGCTATCTGCATACCTTTACACCAGAAGAGGGCATCAGTCACCATGTGGTTGTTGGGAATTGAATTCAAGACCTCTGGAAGCAGCTAGTATTCTTATCCTCTGAGCCAACTCTCCAGTACAGAGTCTGAAAATTTTATGATGATCATAGTGCTTTCAAGTGACATTTGAGACCACATAGCTTTAGATAGTTCCATGAGATTCAACACCTTCTGGCCTCTGCAGGTACTGCATGCACATGGTACACACAGAGAGAAGTAGGCATTGTGTATACACATAAAAATCTGCTTTAAGGGACAATAAGTCAGGCTGAGGACACAGCTTAGTGGGTAAGGGTGCGGGCTGGGTTAAGGATGAGGATGTATCTGTGCTCATATCTGATGGAGGAAGGTCATTGGCTAATAAAGAAACTGGCTTGGCCCATTTTATTGGTTAGAACATAGGTGGGTGGAGTAAACAGAAGAGAATGCTGGGAGGAAGAGGAAGTGAGGTCAGAAGTAATGCAGCTCCTCTCAGAGCCAGATGCCTCAGACAGAGAGGCATGCTCTGCTCTCCCGGGCAGATGCACGCAATGAAGCTCCTCCGACCCAGGATGGATGTAGGCTAGAATCTTCCTGGTAAGCGCACCTTGGGGTGCTTACACAGATGATTAGAAATGGGCTAAATTAATATGTGAGAATTAGCCTAGAAGAGGCTAGATAGAAATGGGTCAAGCAGTGTTAAAATGAATACAGTTTGTGTGTTGTTATTTCGGGCATAAGCTAGCAGGCGGCTGGGGTGCTGGGGACGCAGCCCCGCCGGGCTTCTTATTTCAACATATATCCCCAGCTCCCATGTCAAAAACTGGGCATGGTCACATGCACATCTGTGACCTCGTCACTGTGGGAGGGAGGCAAAGATTGGAGGATCCTGAGGCTTGCTGACCACCGGCCTAGCTCCAGGTTCAGTAAGCAGAGAGATCAAGCAGGACACCAGAGGCCCTCCTCTGGGCTCTACACACCTGCATGCACAACACACAGAACCCAGATTCATCTCTGTTGATGAAGTGACGAAGTATTAAGAAAGTGGTATCCACACCGGTGCTTTCTAGGCCCTCTCTGCTCATCTGACACCTTTACTTTCTTAAAACAATTCAATGGAGAAGACTGTGGAATATGTATTTATGAAACTAAATTGATTAAACAAATTCACCCATAGTGGTCTTTAAACATGTAGACAGGGGTGTTTATTTGACAAAGGACTTTCAGCCAACCACACTGCTGAGAAAGTTAATTTACACTATGTGTGCATCAGGCATTTAACTTCCCAAGGTCTTTATAAAAGCAGGCGTTCTGTTTTAAATAGGACCATGGGTCATATTACACATTTGAGGCAATGTAATTCAGACTTACAAAGAAAGAGCTAAAACACATGAACACGTTCCTTTTTAGAACAGTATATATAAAACATATCACACCAATGAACTTCCTCTGTAAAAAATACGCATTATAGACTGGCAAGGTAGCTCAGTGAGTAAAGGTGTTTGCTTGCAGGATAAGCTTGATGACAGAGTTCGCTCCTCGAACCCACGGAGAGAACTGACTCCGAAAGCTGCCTGTCTCTTCTTCCCCGTGCGCACCACAGCACCCGCACTCACTCTCACTCTGTCTCTCTCTCACACACACACAAAATTTTTTAATATGTATATATGTATTGTAAGTATATGTATGTAACAACAATGAAAAAAGGTCTTTTTATAATTTATTTAGCTTTATTTTTATGTGCATTGGTGTAAAGGCATCAGAACCCCTAGAACTGGAGTTACAGACAGTTCTGAGCTGCCATGTAGGTGCTGGGAACTGACTCCTGGGTCCTTTGGAAGAGCAGCCACTGCTCCTAACCTCTGAGCTAGCTTTCCAGCCCCCACACAAATTTTTTTAAAGTTAAGAACACAGCTGTGGGTTGAGAAGAGAGCTCAGCCCATTAAGAGCTCGCTGTGCATGTCAGGACCCAAGTTAGATCCCAGAAACTCCATATAAAGCAGGGTGTGGATACTCGCGACGCGGCTTTCTTTCCCACAATCCCTCGTGCCCGTCCTTTCCAGCTTGGGCCCAGCAGAAGCCCCCCTGTCGCCTGCATTTTTTTAGATGGCTCCCGCAAAGAAGGGTGGCGAGAAGAAGAAGGGCCGTTCTGCCATCAACGAGGTGGTGACCCGAGAATACACCATCAACATTCACAAGCGCATCCATGGCGTGGGCTTTAAGAAGCGTGCTCCTAGGGCACTCAAAGAAAACCGGAAATTTGCCATGAAGGAGATGGGGACTCCAGATGTGCGGATTGATACCAGGCTCAATAAAGCCGTCTGGGCCAAAGGAATAAGGAATGTTCCATATCGTATCCGGGTACGTTTGTCCAGAAAACATAATGAGGATGAGGACTCACCAAACAAACTCTACACATTGGTAACTTACGTGCCTGTTACCACATTCAAAAATCTACAGACAGTCAATGTGGATGAGAACTAACCTACTGAATCTCAAATAAAGTTGGAGAACAGCCTTCAAAAAAAAAAAAAAAAAGCAGGGTGTGTACCCCCCATCACTGAGATGAAGACTGCACGATTCCTGGTGAATCTTAAGGAACACCACCCGAGGCTGACCTTTGTCCTCCACGTTTGTGTTCTTACACACATGGAAATGCACACACACAAAAATAAAAACACACATCATATGTCCCGCTCTTTGTCTCTATCACATCCTAGGCTGAGCCTGACCTACAGAAACTGGCACATTGGGAGCCACTCAATAAAGCCTTAACATCTGCCTGCTTTGAGCTAAATTTCACCAAGACTGGATACAACAATCTCATTCCAACCATCCCCAGCTAGTTGCTGGTACAAAAGGCAATGGTTTGTCTCATCAACTTCTAGTGATGCTAGTTACAGGTAACATTGTATATGGAATGGAAGTCACATGTATCTGATCTACTCTAGTTAGCAGAACATAAGAAACACACCTCTAGCAAGTACCGAATGCACTTAAGTACATACACGTGACAGAAAACACTAAGTTCTACCAGTTACCTACATGAAAAATACCAGCTATCATAGTAAGTCTGATCAATGGTGTGCTTCCTGGTAATGAGGGTTCCTTGGTTTGTTTAGGAGCTCTCGAAATTTCATATAGTAGCAACATTTTTGCCAGAGTACAATTGTGTATAATTTTCTTCACTATGCAAATCCATGGTGATTTGCTCAGAAATTATAAAACTTTTACATCCCTAAACTATTTGTATACAAAAAAGCCTCCTCATAAGCACACACACACACACACACACAAACACACACAGAGGAAACCCAGGACAGATATTGCCCATTACTATGAAAGAAATTTTAAGGAAAAAACTTTTTTTGCTTATTGTTTTTGAGACACGGTCTCCACCTAAAGCCCAGGCTGACCCTGAACTTTTGATCCTGCTGCCCAGTGCTGAGATTATTGGGTTGCACCATGTTTTAGCCGTTTCTTTTTTTTTGCTTGTGTATGTGTATACCGTATGTGCATGCATGTGTGCTTGCATGTTTGAGAGTGTGTGTATGTGGGGGGAGGAGTCAGAGATTGAAGTCAGATTTTCATGTCCCACCTTACAAAGTCTCTCAACTGAACCCCAACTTGCCAGTCTTTCTAGTCATCTTGTTCTCAGGGGCTCATCTCTACCTCCTGAGTGCTGGGACTGCAGGTGTGCTGCCATGCCCAGCCTGCACTGAACAGATACTGGGGACTTGAACTCAGGTCCTCCACTTGTGTGCTAAGTACTTTTCCCATCATCTCTCTAGCTAACTTCCACCTTTAAAACACAAACACGCTCGCTCCCTGTATTTATAGCCACAGTCTCAACAATCATTTTGCTTATTTTCCCTCTTATTATTACAGACCACACATATGCACAAGATGCTATCCCACTGGTGCCGGTTCCGTATCCTACAATTGCTTGTAGGAGCATCATAAACATCTTTCCATTCCCGGCGGATCACTCCCGCAGCATGCTAGCATGTTCTGGTCTTTCAGTTAGTTAAAGGCGGGAGAGGGGAGTGGAGGATGGACAGGATCGAACTCTGCCTCCTTCATACTAATGGACTGAAAAGATTTGCATCTTTGTTCTTCGACGTCTGTTCCCATTTCCAAACTGCTCTTGTGGAGATCACCAACCACTATCCTCTCCTTGCACCACGAATCTCACACTTCCCTCTCGATTATGAAATTGTCACAAGTACGGATTTGTATCGCATGAATGTAAGTTCTATGGAAACAGGGAGCTAAATGAAAATATAAATCTACTGCTGAATCCCTGAGCCTAAGATCATCCCCACCAAAGAACAACAGGCACGTGGTATTTGTTGGGTAGTCTTGCAAATTCAGGAGCATCCAGTCTCCAATCAAGAAGAGAATGCCATCTTAATAATCAGGGACACTCTGTCCATAAGGGAAAGTATCATTGAAAAATTGGTGGCTCGGTGGATGGGTAGATGCGGGCAGCAGCCACTCAGCTTCCGGCCTAGAGTGGCTAGCATCTCACTGACTGCAAGAACGGCAGAGTCTACAGAGATAGATGGCCCCAGAGAGCCGGATCCCCAGAATGGGTACCCCATCTAGCTCACTAACAAGGGGAAAGCTCGGGCTTTTGAAATATACACCACCCTTGAAGGAGGGGCTAAGGGAATCTTTTAGGTGATCTTTACCAGGAGGGAGTGTGAGAGCCATGGAAACCAACAACCAAATAGTTGGACTGAATATGGGGTCCTCTAGGTGGGGGAGTGGGGGCTCATTCCATGAACCGTGGGGCCGCCAGGGCCTCGTGCTCGGTTATCTTCCCTAATTCTAAGGGTCATTAATGGTCTCCTTACTCTTAAGAGCGACGGGGACGTGGAGTGGCAGTCCCGGGGTTCCGCCACGCAATGACACGCCAGGTTAGAGCCGCGTCAGACGAATCCTAGTCCTGAGGAGCTCGGCGCAGCCGCCTTTACCTGCGCCTGGAGGAGGGGCCGCCGCCCGCGCCCCGGCCCGCCCCGCCAGCTCAGCGCTCGCACCGCAGGCCCCAGGCCCGGCCCCCCCGCGGGGCTGCCTGCGTCCGCCGCACCCCGGCCGCGGCCCCCTGGCCCGCGAGCTCTGCAGCAACCACGCTGTGCCACCAGGTCTCGGCTTGACAGTGGCTCCGCTTCCAGAGCGCCACGCGCAGCAGGCGCCACGGGGCAGTCCCGGTCCTCCCGGAGAAAAGGCCGTCGCTATGGAGACGCGGCGCGTGCCGGCGGCCGTTCGGAGGAGCAGGCACAGCCCGCGAGGCGCGGTTCTGGGCAGCCGGTAGCACTGACCGGTGCGATGCTCCGGTCAGGTCGCAGCCCCAGTCCTCGTGAGCAATGCGCTGGATTCCAGGAACTTTAGGAGACGTCTCTCCTTTGGCGATGGCGCGGGGCGGGGCCAGAGGGCGTCTGTGCCCGTCGGACACATCCGCTTCCGGGGCCACGGCCGTCGGACTGAGGGGCTCAGCGGGTCGACCAAGCTACGCTCGGTGTCGCGCCCCACAAACCGTACTCCTTAAGAATCGGCTACCTCTGCTTTGTTGTCGATCTTCTCCGCCAATCATGCTGGAACATCTGAGTTCGCTGCCCACCCAGATGGTGAGGATGCGCGTCCCAGGTCCCCGCAGGCCCCTTTGGAGCGCTGGAGCACCGACTGGGGTGGCGTGTGGTTCACATCCTCAAAGATCCTAGGGCCTCTTTTCTTCCCCAGAAAGGATTCCCTTACCCATACTCCGTTAAGGTGCCCAAAGTTTCCCTGGGAAATCAAAATTTTGCTTCCTTACCGGGAAACTCCCGGTGTTGAGTGCTGCCAGTCCCAACACTGAGTTCCTCAAAAGAACATCAGTCCTTTGGTAATGGGACCAACGCCGCCTCTTCTCTTTCGTCCCTAGGATTACAAGGGGCAGAAGCTAGCAGAACAGATGTTTCAGGGGATTATTCTTTTTTCTGCAGTAAGTATTGATTTTTATCTTTAATCTCATAATCCCGTGTCCCTCCGTCTTTAATATACTTGGTTCTCTTTTCAGATAGTTGGGTTTATCTACGGGTACGTGGCTGAACAGTTTGGGTGGACCGTCTACATAGTTATGGCAGGATTTGCTTTCTCGTGTTTGGTAAGAAATTTGTGGCTTTTTGAGTATTAGTAGCAACATCAATTTTATTGTTGGGAAACTTGGTTGGACCTAGTAGTGAGAACCAGAATCAGCTCTGTCTTCGTCTTTCCTAGTATTATTGGGAAAGTAGAATATTAATGTCAGATGGTGTGAGCTGGCCAGAAGAGCAGAACTTTCTTTTTTAAAGATTTATTTATGTATTACATATACGATGTTCTGCCTGCACGTGTACCTACACACCAGAAGAGGCCACCAGATCTCATTACAGATGGTTGTGAGCCAGGTTTCTGGGAATTGAACTCAGGACCTCTGGAAGAGCAGCCAGTGCTTTTAACCTCTGAGCCATCTCTCCCACCCAAGAGCAGAACTTTCTAGTTTCCTTTTGCAGCTTACTCTAGGCAGGCTTTCCTACTGTGCTCGCTATGCCTCCATCTTTCTTTTAGTTCTTAAAACTGTGTGTGTAAACACTTCGTGCTTGCTCTCACCACCTGACACACCCTGTCTGGTCAGTTTGTTAATTTTTAGCATGGTGGTTATTTGGGGATCAGACATTACACATACTGATCTTTTAAACTTTGGGTAGAAATAAATGCTGCCTTTTCTCTTTTCTAATCTAGCTGACACTTCCTCCGTGGCCAATCTATCGCCGGCATCCCCTGAAGTGGTTACCTGTTCAAGACTTAGGCACCGAAGACAAGAAATCAGGGGACAGAAAAGTTAAGAGACATGCTAAAAATAATTGATGTGAGCTTTCACGATTCAGCGCCTGCTTTCGTTTCCTGTAAAATGAGCTGAATGGCTTTCATAACCAAAACGTGAGCTGTGTAGAGATCCAGCTGGTTTTAACTTACAGCTATTTTATTCCATCTCTTCATAATCTTGCCATGGAGATTAAGTGGAATATAAGTGTGCAATGCTTCTTTTAGGTGTACATGATGAATAAAATCTCCTAACTGGTAGCACTTTTTTTCTTTCTAATATAGTCTTGCAATGGGTTCTCACTATGTAGACGAGGCTGTCTCCAAGCTCAAAATCCCACTGCTTCAGCACCCCAAACTGCTGGGATTACGGGTATATGTACCACACCTGTTTTTTAACTTTCAGAGTTTCACAATTTATTGTGAGTTTTTGAACTGTTTTAATAGTGGTTTTGTTTTGGTGGTGATGCTTTTTGTTTGTTCGTTTGTTTTTTTTTTTTTTTTTTTTTTCCTGAGATAAGCTCTTTCTACATAGCCTTTGCTGTCCTGTAATTATGTAGACCAGGCTGGCCCTTGAACTCAGCATTCCACCCGCCTTCCCCTCCTGAGTACTGGGTTTAAAGTCATGCCCCATCACTCCTAGATCAAATGGTTTCAATTAAAATTCATAGTGCAATTCTATGTCTGACAAATCTTTTGTTGGTTATTTTGCAAAATTTTAGTAAAAAGCCAAAATTAAATGTTATGTTTAGAAAATGTAAGCATCAGGCTGGACGGTGGTGGCGCACACCTTTAATCCCAGCACTTGGGAGGCAGAGGGAGGTGGATCTCTGAGTTCAAGGCCAGCCTGTCTACAAGAGCTAGTTCTAGGACAGGCTCTAAAGCTACAGAGAAACCCTGTTTTGAAAAACCAAAAGAAAAAAAAAAAAAAGAAAGAAAATGTAAGCATCATCTTGTTCTGTCATTGCAAGTTCCTAGGTTTTTTAAATTCTCACTTTTTTAAAAATTCTTTTTATTTCATGTGTGTGTGTGCGCGTGCACGCGCATTATCTCCTGACACTGTCTAGGTTCTGGAGATGGAACGCAGGTTGTCCGATGCTTTTACTAGCTGAGCTGTATCAACAGCCCCCTTTCCTCTTTTCCACTGTTTTTGTTTATATGTATTGTGTGGGGGCCCTCATGTCATGTAGAGATCAGAGGACAGATGTGGGAATCAGTTCTTTCCTTCTGTGTGGGTCTGGGGATTGAATTCAGGTTGGTAGGCTTACCAGCAAGAACCTTTTGCCTGCAGAGCCATTTCATAGCCCTCCCACCCCCCCAGGCCAGAGTTGTTTTTTTTTTTTTAATTTTTATTTAATTTTTAAATAATTCTTATTGATTGGAGAGGAGGAGGTCTCAAGCTCAGAGACTCTAGGAAGCCATCAGACTCTAACCAGATGCCTGGGAGGTGGCTACGGGCAGGACTGAGAGCCCAACCCTACCCAGAGTACCTCCATCCCATTGTGCCAGAGCTAGACCAATGGTGGCCAACCTAGCCAAAAGGCCAGGGAGGAAGCAAGCCTGAGTTGTGTCTGGGAGTGAGGGAAAGCGGCTTGGAGGGAGAGGGCTAATGGCCAGTAAGTCTCAATAGTTGTTGTATGAGCTGCGGGGCTGCATTCCACCACCCAGCTCCCGCCACCGGCTACCTCATGCCCCAAAGTAACGACACACAAATTGTATTCTTTTAAACACTGCTTGGCCCATTATATCTAGCCTCTTCTCAGCTAACTCTCGCACCTGGACTAGCCCATTTCTAATAATCTGTATAGCCCATGAGGTGGCTTACCAGGGAAGATCTTAACCTATGTCCATCCTGGGTCAGAGCTTCACCAATTGCGTCTGCCCGGGAGAGAGGAGCATGGCCTCTGTCTGAGGCGTCTGCCCCAGACAGGAGAGCTGTCGAGTCTGAGCTCACTTCCTCTTCCTCCCAGCATTCTGTTCTACCTACTCCACCCACCTAAGGGATGGCCTATCAAAATGGGCCAAGGCAGTTTGTTTATTACCAATGACCTTCCTCCATCAAATAGTGAGAAACGTAGCCATGCGAGTGTAGTGAAGCAGCCCTTGGGCACCTCTGAAACCACCATCGAAGCTGGATGTTCCTCCTGATATTTCCAAAGACTGAAAAGAAAAATGTGCTTAAAGGTCTCATATTAACAGATATAGAAGAATTACTAAAGACAATGTTGTATTTCCCAGGACTTCCCGTATTATGAGATTAACATCAGCAAAGACCCTAATTTAACAAACTCAAAAAAGATTAAAAGATTTTTCTTTCTTTTTTTTGGTTTATTGAGACTGGGTTTCTCTGTGTAGCTTTAGAGCCTGTCCTGGAACTCCCTCTGTAGACCAGGCTGGCCTTGAATTCACAGAGATCTGCCTTTCTCTGCCTGCCAAGAAAAGGCTTAGTTCACCATTGTCTGACCAGAAAAGATTCTTTTAAAGAAAACTTAAAAGCTACAAACTTCGAGGTTATAGGGGAATGTGTTACAGTTGTAGTGTTGCAGAGATATCCTGACTTATCCGGAAGCTGGGCTATACTTAGACCTGCAATAGGACAGCTCAGCCCTGGAGGAAAGGTCCTATCGGAAAGCCAGGCTACCTGAAGCTGGGGTATAGTGGGGGATGGTCTCCCACAGGATATAGAGCTCCCGCTCTTCTGGAGAGCTGTTACAGCTGAGTTCTGCTCTGTTCCCTTAAGGGAGCTAACACTCTGCTAAAAGGGGAAGCCCTAGCAGAAATGTAGCAATCTCCTGTTCTGGCAAAAAGTCGGCTCAGCCCTTCTTAAGGAGCGTTCTAGCACGGTTCTGTTCTGCTCTGCCTTGCTCAGGCCCCCTAGGGAACATCTCAGCAAGGTTTTTCAGCTCAGTCCCCCAACGGTGAATGAAGGTCATCACCCAAGACTCTTTTGAGAAATAGATTTATTTGGAAAAAAAGGAGGAGTCCAGGAGAGTGGATGCCTCTGCCAGGGAAGGATAAACCGTGACCTCTTAACTGAACCGGCAGAGCAGCTTATATAGGGCTTCTTAAGGGTGGAGTTTTCCCAGGGAGAAGATGGGTTGGTTAGTTTAGTTGGTCAGGGGCAGAGATGGCTCTGACTTTATGGCCAAACTGTGTTTCTTTTACTGGTCATTTTTAGCTCCAGGGCATAATTCTTTTACTGGCTCTGATTCTTGGGACAAAGTATGTTTCTTTGACACTAGTTTCAGAGTCAGGGCATGTTTCTTTGGTCCTGGTTCAGGGATAAAGATATTTCTTTCCCTGGCTCAGGTCTCAAATCCAGGGTGCGTTTCTTTCACTGGCTCTGGGTTCAGAGTTGGGTGCTCAGTGATTGGTTTCCTGCTCCAATTGTCCCTTTTGCCCTGCACAGGTAGAGTTAAAACTCAAGGGAGCTGGAGCGATGCTCAGCTAAGAGCACAGGCTGCTCTTCCAGAGGACCCGGGTTCAATTCCCAGCAGCTACATGGCAGCTCACAACTCTTAACTCCAATACCAGGGGATCCAACACTCTCAGACATACATGCAGGCAAAAGGCCAATGTACATAGGGGGAAAAAGTTACTTTATGGTCTTGAAATAAAAAAGATGAAAACAGGAAGATAGCTAGTCAAAGGCAGAAATGAGGTTAAATGGTGAAAAAGATAATCAGGAGTTAAAGACATGGTTTCAGCTAAGAGCATCAGATTCAATCCTTAGCACTTAATCCTTAATCCCAGTGTTTGAGAATCACACACTTTTAATCCCAGCACCAGGGAGGTGGAGACAGGAGTGATATGGCTGGGCAGAGAAAGGAATATAAAGGGGAAGAGACAGGATCTCACCCTTTCAGCGTGAAAATTTGGTTAGAAGTATAAGGGTCTCTCTGGTGGTTGGCTGCTTTGCTTTTCTGACCGTTAGGTTAAACCCCAATATCTGTGGGTTTTTATTATTCCTGCTACAGTGTAATTCTCAAAGCAAACAATCTTTTTCCCTTACAAACAAAACATTTGGAGCCAGTGGTGCACGCCTTTAAAACCAGCACTCAGAAGCAGGTGGATCTCTTGTGAGTTTGAGGCCAGCCTGGTCTACATAGCAAGTTCCAGGACAGCCAGAGCTACACAGTTGAGACCCTGTCTGAGGAAACAGACAAACAACATTTGGAGTAATTTTCAGTCCTTTAAATAAAATGGTGATAAGGCTGAAGAGATGGCTCAGCAGTTCAGAGAACCTGCTGCTCTTGTAGAAAACCTGGGTTCAGTTCCCAGCACCCACATCAAGTGGCTCACAATCATCTACCTGCAAAGCCAAGTCCAGGGGATCCAACATCCTCTTCTGGCCTCCTCAGGCAGCTGCACACACATATGTCACATATATGTACACGCACACACAGACACACACTCATAAAATTAATCTTAAACACTGAAAATTTACCAAAGACTTGTATTTTATTTATAAAAATCTTTCTACATGAACATTACTTACTAAGTAACTAACATAACATGTGATATACAATTATGACTTTTATTTTTGCGATGAGGGTCTCTAGTATGAGCTGGCTTTGAACTTAGTCATCCAGCCTAGCCTGAACTCATGACCCACCTCCCTATGTTTCTCAAATGCTAGGATTTAAGTGTGCACCAATGCATCCAGCTGTACAGTTATACATTTAAAATATAGAAACTCAGCCGGTGGTCGTGGCACATACCTTTAATCCCAGCACTCAGGACGCAGAGGCAGGAGGATCTCTGGGAGTTTGAGGCCAGCCTGGTCTACAAGAGCTAGTTTCAGGACAGGCTCCAAAGCCACAGAGAAACCTTGTCTCGAAAAACAAAACAAAAAACAAACAAAAATAAACCTAGAAACTCAACTGACACTTTATTATTATACATAAAGAAAAACATTGCCTGCATTCAATAGAATCTAAGGACCTGGGCTTTCCTTGGACACTGCTTAGCTGAAAAGGAATTCACATTTAAGAGATGTTTTGGCTGATAAAAAAAAGAAATGAGTCACAAATCTATACTTTAGATGGCACAAGCGTCCTAAGAGTCTAAAGACTGAACCTCACTAAGATAAATGAAAATATTATAAAAGTTCATTTATGTGCAAAAAAAGTTGTTCAAATGCAACATAGAACTTCATGTTCTTTACATCTATTCCCAGAATAGTATACTAAGTTGACATTAGAGAATAAACATCACTACTCTCTAAGGTTATAAACAATACCACATATTAAGAGATGTCAGTTGTTTTTTCTCATTGTAGAATAATATAATCCAATGTTTTCTGGCCCCATTTCAAGCTAGTTAATATCTTAAAAAATAAACTAGGTATAATGTTGGCTTAAGGCTCAGTAAATAGTAACAAACAAATATAACATTTTCTCCATAAAAATACAATGATATCCCGTTTGTTTTTTCCTCTGTGAACTTGTTTCACATGAGTCTACTCCATCTCATGTTTCATAGTAAGAAGCCCCAAAGAGACACTGAAGACAGTGAGTGAGTAGCCTCTGAATAACTGAAACGGCCTGTTGTTGTTGTTTAGATGAAAAACCTTTGAAAATAGTCTTTAGTTCTGGCAGCACATTAAAACAAATCTCAAAAATTCACATTTTCTTCAAAAAACTTCAACTGGCGAGCTTTCACACTGTAAACTGTATACTTGTCGCCCATGTGCTCCCGTAATCGTGCCTAGTTGAGAAACATAAGAAAATCAGTACATAACAGAAAAATAATTCCTGTCATCTTCAAACAAAAGTTTTCCCAAGCATCACACTGTAATAACAGGTCCATCTCAGAAGGAGGTACCTTAGCGGTCACCATTGTAGATGAGCCGGAGGGACATCTGCTTGTCACAGAACAGAACCGGTGGGAAGTTGTAGGCAGTCCATCATCAAAAAAGGGGCAGTCTTCAAGCCCCAGATTATTCGTTAGGTAAGCTAAACCAATAAGGTGGAGAATTTGGAATGGGGGCAAAAAATGGATGGGGATTTCTTGGTTTGGGGAACTTTAAAAAGCACTGTCTTGTGCCAATCAGCACACTGGCCACTTCTGCCGTTTCTGCTGAATTGTACATGAAAACTGCTTCATCTTCTTTCTCCTGAATTTGCTGTCTTACTTCCAACGATACCAGGAGAAAACCATATGGGAAATACTACTAGTTCTGTTTGCATAAAACTATTGTGTGTGTATGCGTGTGTATGGTCTGTGCACAGTTGTGTGAGTTCAGACATGCTGTGTACATGTGGAGGTCAGGGGCAGTTCTGTGGCCCTGGCCCTCTGCTTCCACTTCTATGTGACAACAGCTTTTTCCCCGCTGAACCATCTACATAAAATTTCACAACTTACAGTCCAGACCGGAATCCCATCTACTCAAGTCCCAGGCCTGCCTGAGTGAGTTGAAGCCAAGCTAAGTAACTTTGTGAGGTCCAAAATAGAAAAGAGTGAGGCTTACAAGTAACCCAACAAGGTATGGCATACAATATCTGTTGAAATGGACGCTTAAATTTAGAATAACACCTAGGATGCTGAATGGGTGTGATACATATTCTGATATAATTCACTGAAGATACAATGTCACTTTGATGGTATTCTGGTAAAAATACACGACTTGGAGGTGGAGGCAGGAGGATTAAGCATTCAAGGCCAGCCTACATAGTGAATCTGAAACCATTTTAGGCAACATGAGACCCTGCCATTAAAAAAAAGAAAAAAAAGATAACCTAGCTAAGAACACAAGTCAATCACAGCAGCATTGGGAGGCCACTTTATGTTACAAAGATGTCTCATTAAAAACCAGAATCTGAAACTATTCATGAGAAAATAGAGAGGCACGGTGGCTGGGATATTTGCCTCACATACAGAAGCACTGGGCTTGGTCTCCAGCACTGCACATGCTGGGTTTGGCAGCAGATGCCTATAATCGCAGCACTTGGCGTGGGGAAGCCAGGGTATCAGAAGTTCAAAGTCATCTCCAGCTACAGAGCAAATCTGAGGTCAGCCTAGGCTACATGGGACCCTGTCTAAAACAGAAAAAGAGACAAGAAAACAGAAAAACAAAATCAAGTGTTATTTATTTATTTATTTATTTATTTATTTATTTATTTATTTATTTTTGAGGCAGGGTTTCTCTGTGTGGCCCTGGCTGACTGAGAACTTGCTCTGTAGACCAGGCTGGCCTTGAACTCAGAGATATGGCCTCTGCCTCCTGAGTGCTGGGACTAAAGGCGTGCGCCACCACTACCTGGTTTCAAGTGCTATTTTATCGAACACGTGGTCAACTGAAAAATGACAATGTGGGGGCTGGAGAATAAGCATAGAATGAATGATGGAATATTTATTCAAGGGTTGGTTAGGTGACTCAGTGGGTAAAGACACTTGCCACTGAAGCCTGATGATTCTTTATATTGCATTCAATCCCCACAAACCACAGAGTGCAAGGAGAGCCAACTCTCGAGAATTGTCCTTTACTCTCCATGTTTGCCATGGTATGTGTGCATGTATGTATGCACATGCATGCATATGTATTCTCACATGCACACACATTAAATTAATGTAATTTTTATAAAGATAGGGGCTGGAGAGGTGACTCCGCAGTTAGGAGCACTCGTCCCTGCAAAGAACCTGTGTTCAGTTTTAGGCACCACATGGTAGCTCACGACTGTCCCTAAATAAATCCAGCCCCGGACCTTGATGGGCACTAGGCATGAACATGACCCACAGACAAACATGCAAACAGAACATTCATATACATAAAAATGAAATCTAAATTTTTTTTTTAACATAGGGTTTCTTTGTGTAGCCCCGGCTGTCCTGGAACTAGCTCTGTAAACCAGGCTGGCCTTGAACTCACACACAGATCTGTTTGCCTTGGACTCCTGAGTGCAAAGATTAAAGGTTGTGCCTCTACTGCCTGGCTCTCAATTTTTTTAAAGAACAAACAAAAAAATTTAAAGGATTTATTTTAAAAAATTCATCCAAGAATATTTAATAAGGGCTGGAAATTGGTTCAGTAGCTAAGAGCTGCTTTTCCAGAGGACCTGGGTTTAATTCCCAGTCAACACACAACCATTTGTAATTCCAGTTCCAGGGGATCCAATGTCCTCTTCCAGTCTCCAAGGGCAGCAGGCCTATCTACATACATGCATGTGAAACAGCCATACATATAAAACAGTCACAGCTCAATAAAAATAGCTTTAAAAAGAACATCTAACAAAATTTGGTAGGAACAATGAGTCTTAGTATGTGAATCAGTCAATAGCCATCAAACCTTACATAGGCCTCCTTGCTGCCAGGTGAAAGGTGATCTTTCTGAGAGAAGCAGGACATCACCATGTCTGTCATCCTACTGCGAAACTGAAGCTAAAATTCAGGAGAGTTCAGCCGAGAAGCAAGAGCTCCTCCCTGCCTAGCAGAGCCTGTTGGACAGGGATTCAACCGTGGGTTCAGCCACACTAAAAAAAAAATGGGGCTTCAATCACCTTGTCCCAGACACATGGCACAGCATCCCAAGAAAACCAGAGACGACTACCTCAGTCCTCTTCTCCTCCAGCCAAATACCCCGACCACCCCTGCCCACTTGTCCTGTCTCTCAGACAGATCTCTCTATCTCCCGGCTGGTTTGAAACACTGGGAATTGAGTGCCCTCCTCTTCTGCCACAGCCTTCTGAGAACTTGACACTACAATCATGTGCTACTAAAAGTTTACAAAGCTTTTAAACAGATTAAGCAAGAGAGAAGATTCAGAATATGAAAATTAGAAATTAAAATGGAACCATTACTTTTAATTCTATACAAATAAAATATTGTAACAACTATAAATGATTATATGGCAACCAACTGCATAAACTAGTTGAAACTGAGAAAGTCCTAGAAATAAACAACCTATCAAACTGACTCACAAAGAAACAGAAAATCTGTATAGGCTCGTAGTATAAGAATTGAATCAAACATTGCCATATATTAGGAGAAACATTTACAAATCTTACATCTGATGAGAGACTTGTATCCAGAATATATAAAAATTGGACAATTTAAAGGTTAAAAGAAAAAAAATAATATTTATACCCTGGCAATGCTGAAGCATGCATGGGCAGCCTGTATATGGCGGTCCTGTTGAACTTGTCCATCCTGGGTTTCATGGTCTAAGTTGATGAGGATGACCTACAGGTCTCTTCCTCTAGAGGGCACCAGATCTCATTACAGATGGCTGTGAGCCACCATGTAGTTGCTGGGAATTGAACTCAGGACCTTTGGAAGAGCAGGCAGTGCTCTTAACTGCTGAGCCATTTCTCCATCCCCCTAAAGGTTTTTTAGTTTAGTTTTTTTTGTTTTGTTTTGTTTTTTTGTTTTTTGAGACCAGGTTTCTCTGTAGCTTTGGAGCCTGTCCTGGAACTTGCTCTTTTTTTTTTTTTTTCTGGAACTTGCTCTTATAGACCAGGTTGGTCCCAAACTCAAAGAGATCCACCTGCTTCTGCCTCCTGAGTGCTGGGATTAAAGGCATGTACCACCACTTCCTGGTTTCTCCAGCCCCCTAAAGGTTAATAGCCCAAGTTTGAAATAAACATTTCTCAAAAAAAAAAAAAAAAAAAAAAGCAAATTGTTAGGAGTATATGAAAATATACACAACATCATTATTCATTAGGGAAATATAAACCAAACATAATGAATACCATTTTATATCCAATGAATGGCTATAACTAAGCAGACAATAACAAGAATTGCCAAGGGTATGGATAAGCAGAGTCTTACCTTATATACAGCTAGTGAGAATATAAAATGGTGTAGTTACTTTAGGAAACATTCTGGAAATTGCCCTAACATTTCAATATAGCTATTGTATAATCAAACAATTTTACTCCTAAAGGAAATGCATAAATCCAAGAAGAGTGGAGCCTCACAAAAACTCGCCCATGAG
Source organism: Alexandromys fortis (assembly GCF_014885135.2). Classification (NCBI taxonomy): domain Eukaryota; kingdom Metazoa; phylum Chordata; class Mammalia; order Rodentia; family Cricetidae; genus Alexandromys; species Alexandromys fortis. The sequence continues at coordinate 2,091,859 of NW_026067980.1, forward strand.
TGTTCAGAGAAGTTAAAAACAATGGAAACCACACAAATATCCATCAACTGATGAATAAACAAAACTCCCAGGGTAATATGTTTGGCCATGAAAAAGACTGAAGTATTGGTACATGTTATAACATGGAGACTGAAGTACTGGTACATGGATAACTCTTCAAAATATTACGTGGAGAGAAGCAAAACACAAGGATCACTTGTATGAGATTCCACTATACAAATTGTCCAGAATAGGAAATATATGCAAATATCTGCAGAGAGAACCATTTGTTCTTTGCTTAGGGGTAGGTGGGGACTCAGCAGACAATGGGGGACATTACTAGTGGCCTAAGGTTTCTGTGGGGAACAGTGAAAATGTTCAAACACTACTTGTGATGACCGAACATGGAAAACTACTGAAATATACACTTCAAATAGGCAAGATGCACGGTACATAAACTACATTTAAAAGTCTATAACGCAAGCACCTTGACACAGCCTAAGCCCCTTACCTCTCTCTCCAATTCATCTTCCTCCTCCAAAAGGTCATACACCTGCTCTAGAAGCTGAATCCCCAGGCCCTGGATTACATCAGCTCTCAAGACTTCAACTATTCTTCTGATCTTCTCAGAACCTGGTATGACAGCTAAATGTACAGCAACAAAAACAGGGAACATAAATACACCACAGCAAGAACAATACAATCTCTAAAATACCACCACAGCAAGAACAATACAATCTCTAAAAATCCTGTTGCAATTATTTTCACATCAATAAGAATCTGGCTTAATGACTCCATTTATATACCTTTTTCTGAGCTGGGCATGGAGCACATGCCTTCAATCCCAGCTATCAGGAGGCAGAGGCAGGAAGATCATAGAGTTAAAGCTAGTCTGGACTACATAATAAATTCCAGGACAGCTGGAGCCATATAGAGAGACCATATTTCCAAAACAAAACAACAAAAACAACAACAAAAAAAACAAAAGAAATAACCCAAAGTATCAAAAAATAAATTATATACTTTTTTGTTTTATTATTTATTTATTTTTGGTTTTTCGAGACAGGGTTTCTCTGTAGCTTTGGAGCCTGTCCTGGAACTAGCTCTTGTAGACCAGGCTGGCCTTGAACTCACAGAGACCTACCTGCTGGGATTAAAGGCATGTGCGACCACTGCCCAGCTATTTTTAAAATTTGTTGGTTGACATACAATACTGTTTCATTATGACATCTGTATATATTACTACACTTTGATCATAATTACCTCCTAGAGCTCTGCAAGCCTCCCTTCTAGTCGCTGGCTGCCTTCCTCACTTCAGATAGTCTTGTATTCACTTCCTCACCATGTCTATTTTATTATCATGTTTGTTTGTTTTGTTTCTTCCAGATAGGGTTTCTTTGAGTAGCCCCGGCTGTCTGGAGCTCACTCTATAAACTAGGGCCTCAGATTTACAGTGATCCGCCTGCCTCCTGAGTGCTGGCATTAAAGGCATGCACCACCACCGCCCGGTTAGGTTATATCATGTTATTTATTTTTTTCTGTTTGAGTCAGAGTCTTAAGTCTGTCACCCAGGCAGGCTGCAAATTCTAAGTGATACTCCTGCCTTGGCCTGCTGAACACAGTAATCATAGGCATGAGCAACCTTGTTTAGCTTATTTATATACTTTAGTTCTGTAGAACTTTAAGCTGAGGCCTCTCAGCATTAGTGCTCCCCCTCCCCTGGGAACCAAGGACCTAACAACTACACATGCACGTACTGAAATGTTGGGAACTTTCCATCTCCCTGAGTCCTTGTGAGTATTCTCCAAATAGAACTCAATTATTGGTTCTTAGGTGTTGACTCAGTTCCTGGTATTTGACTCAGTCCCTGGGAAAGGGTCAAAGTAACCCTCAAACGCTTCATCTTACCTCATCTGATCTGGCAACTGCTCTCCAGCCAATTATTGGCAATAGCCCTTTGAATAAGCCAATCATAATAGTTAAAGAACAACCCCCAGACTCCCCTTGTTTCTGTGGCTTTTTGCTTTAAAAGTAGCCTGGACCAGCCATTCGAAGTTTTTCTGGCTTCTTGAATGCTGAAAGACCCTGTCGCAACAGAATTAATAAAATCCTCATGCTTTTACATCAACTGTGGTGTGAGAGATAGTCTCTTGGGGCAACTCTTCCTGGTAGCTGGACTTCAGGGTCCAAAAGTTTCTAAAAAAAACCTTATATTTATTTTATGTGTATGGGTGTTTGCCTGAATGTATGTCTCTGCACCATGTATGCAGTGCCCACAGAGACCAGGAGAGGGCCTTAGAACCCCTGGGACTGGAACCCCTATCAACTGCCAAGTGGTTGTTAGGAATTGAATCCAGGTCCCTTGGAAGAGCAGCCAGTGCTCTGAACTGCTGAGCTATCTCTCCAGCCCCTATATTTTAGTTTTTAAAAAAATTCATTTTTGAGCTGGACAGTGGTAGTGCACACCTTTAATTCCAGCACTCAAATGCAGAGGCAGGCGGATCTCTGTGAGTTTGAGGCCAGCCTGGTCTACAGAGCTAGTTCCAGACAGGCTCCAAAGCTAAAAAGAAACCCTGTCTCAAAGAAAAAAAATAGTTTTTGGGGTGCTAGGGATGAATGGAACCTAGAGCCTGGTACATGTTAGGTAAGGGCCTGCGACTGAGTTTCACATCTAGTGTTTTAATGACTAAAAATTAGTCATTAAGCTTCATGCTATCATTTCCAAAATCTAAAAAAACTAACTGAAAGAATGAACAATTAAGAATTCTATAACTTGAAGAAAATCCACTTAAAAGATCTAATATTTTCTGCAATGTTATAAGGCTTATTGTTTACAGTTACTTTTAAAAATCAGTTTTCAAGGGGCTGGAGAAATGGTTCAGAGGTTAAGAGCACTGGCTGCTCTTCCAGAGGTCCTGAGCTCAATTCCCAGCACCCACGTGGTAGCTCACAACCACCTGTAATGAGATCTGGTGCCCTCTTCTGACCTGTAGATATGCAAGCAGAATACTTGTATATAAAATAAATAAATCTTTAAAAAAAAAAAAGAGTACTTGTTGCTAGAGGACCTGAATTCAATCCTATTACCCACACCAGGTGTCTCACAACCATCTGTAACTCTAACTTCAGGGAATCGGAAGCCCTCTTCTTGGAATCCAGTGCCTCTGATCTCCATGGCACTGCACTGCACCACACATATCCACAAATTCCAGCACTTGAGAGGCTGGGGCCAGAAGATCAGGGTTCAAAGGTGTCCTCAGCCACAAGCAAGTTTAATGGCAACCTGAGCTACATGAGATATTGTCTCATAAAACCAAAATGTAAAGACATATATTTTCATGAAACTTTGAAATGTATCTACTGACTATATAGCTATCTAAACTAAAAACTAAAAACAAAATAAACTTACAGCATTAGCCTTGTTCTCCACTAACTGCATTTGCTAGCTGCTGTAAAAGAATAAACTACCTGGGTGGTGGTGGTGCACACATTTAATCCCAGCACTCAGGAGACAGAGGCAGGTGGATCTCTGTGAGTTCAAGGCCAGCCTGGTCTACAGAGTGAGTTCCAGGACAGCCAGGAGTGTTACACAGAAAAACCCTGTCTCGAAAACAAAACAAAGCAAAACAAAAATAAACTAGTCACCTGAAGGCAGCTCTTTGCAGTGAAGCTCCGCATCTTCTGCAACTTTGCCATGAAGTACCAGCGTGTCACGATACTTCCCATGAAGTCTGAATTCTGGCACTGGGTTTAGCACCGGGAGATCTTCACAGCTCTCTTTAGAATCCAGCTTAAGAGTCTGGGTCATCAGCTGTACCAAGTCACTCATTTCATTCGTATGACTTTTCCTTGGGGGGGGGGGGGGAGGCTCCTTAATATTTACTTGACTTCACGACAAAAGCTAGACAGATGTGAAATGACCCTTAGGGAGTTCAGCTTACAAATGCTCTTGTGCTGGCTGTCTCGCAGATTGACCCTTCTACAGCAACTAGAATCTTGTAAAAGACAAAAATCAGCTACAGGGCGACTGTTGAGATGGCTCAGTGGTTAAGAGCACTGGCTGTTCTTCTGGAGGTCCTGAGTTCAATTCCCAGCACCTAAATGGTGGCTCACAACCATCTATAATAGGACCTGACACCCTCTTCTGGCATACGGGTATACAGGCAGAGCATTCATACATAAAATATAAATAAATAAAATTTTAAAAACAAACAAAAAAATCAGCTACAGGAAGGCAACAGAGGGTGAATAAAATCAATAGGTGGCCTTGGAAAGGAGTCCAGGGTTAGTCTAAGGGCAGACCACAGGCATCTCGTGATACAGAAAGACCTTCAGGCTTTCTGACCTGCCGAAGCAAGGGTCAGGGTTCAACAGAGAAGAGGGAAGAGCAGAGAGAGAGGCAGAGGGGGGAGAGAAGGAGGGAGGGAAGGAAAGAGAGAGAGGGAGGGAGGGAGGGAAAAGGAAGGGACTCAGGCTGGAAGCTGAATATCAGTTTTGGGAGGGAGTGGGCATGGCTTGTCTCTTAAAGGGACAGGGCAGACCATTACAGCTAGGGTTGTTACACAGAAAACCCTGTCTCAAAAAAACAAAACAAAACAAAATTATTTGATGTGTGCAGGTGTCTTTCTTGCATATATGTGCACCACATGCAAGCAGTGCTCATAGAAACAAGAAGATGATGTTGGATCCCTTGGAACTGGAGTTACAGATGGTTGTGAGGTGTCTTGTGGGTGCTAGAAAGTGAACCCAGGTTCTCTGGAAGAAAAGCCAGCCTTCTTAACTACCAAGCCATCTCTCTAGCTCCTCTCAGATGTATTTTAAGCTCCAGCATGTGCCACTATTTGTAATGTTATGAGTACCACAGGTAGGAATACTTTTTAGACTCAGTTCAAATAGAACTAAGGCAGAAAACTTACCCCTCCCTGGAATCCCCATCTGATTTGTCAGTTGAGCTTGTAGAGGAACTTAACTCATCCTCAGACAGACCATGTGTCAGTCTCTTTTCCTGTTAGTAATTGGAAAGAACAATAAAACCAGAATGCAATACTCCAAATATTTAAGTGCAATAACTAGACACAATGTACCTTGCATGCAATTAATGAGGAGAAACTGATAGAAGACTTGAAGTCAATTTATTCAATGAACACCAGGCAGTGGTGGTGCACATCTTTAATCCCAGTCCTCAGGAGTCAGAGGCAAGTGAATCTAAATTCAAGTCAGCCTGGTCTACAGAGTGAGTTTCAGAACCACCTAGGCTACACAGTGAATATAAGATCAATCAGTGAGATTGTAAGACCCTGTCTTGAAATAAAAGTAGAAAAAATGGTCTAGGGAATATACCTTATTGGTACTATATTGGCCTACCACGTGTGAGGCCCCAGGTTCAATCCTCAATATCAAAGAGAGAGAGAGAGAGAGAGAGAGAGAGAGAGAGAGAGAGAGAGAGAGAGAGAGAGAGAGAGAGAGAAAACAAGATGACTCCCTAAGAAAGGATTCTAACTAAGCTTCCAACTGTTAGCAAGACTGCCTGGAAAATATATACTCCTGGGACCGCAGAGGTCGCTTAGCCATTAAGAGCACTGGAGCCATTCCCCAGCACCCAAATGGTGGCTCACCACCACCTGTAACTCAGGTTCTAGGGGATCTTCTGGCCTCCATGGGCACCAGGCATGCATGTAGTGAACAGACACACATGCAGGCAAAACACTTATACATATTTTAAAAATGTGTACCCTCAACAAGTTAAGCATAATCCTTTTAATTACTATTTGAGTTCCATTTTTGGTTGGTTTGCTTGTTTGAGGGGGGGTTTGGTTTTGTGTTGATTTTTTAAGACAGGGCTTCTCTGTGTAACCTTGGCTATCCTGGAACTCACACTTATAGACCAGGCTGGCCCTGAACTCATAGAGATCCACCTGCTTCTGCCTCCCAAGTGCTGAGATTAAAGGTGTATGGCACCCCCCACCCCAGCCATGAGTCCCTTCCTTAATCAAAAGTCAAAAAGATGGCTAGGCATGATGGCACACACCTTTCTTTAATCCCAGAAATAGGTACACAGGTGGCTGGAATAAGAATGGCCCCCACAGATTTGAATGCTTGATCTCTAGGGAGTGTCACTATTAGAGGTGCTATTGTTGGAGTAGGTGTAGCCTCGTTGAAGGAAGTGTGTCATTGGGTGTGGGCTTTGGGTGTGGGCCAGGCCCAGGGTTTTGCTTTCTTCCTGCTACCTGCGGATTCAGATGTGGAACTCTCAGCTCCTCCAGCACCAAGACCGCCTGTGTGCCACCATGCTCCCCACCATGACGACAACGGGTAAAGACTGAAACTGTAAGCAAGCCCTAACTAAATGCTTTTTGTTCTAAGAGCTGCCATAGTCATGGTGTCTCTTCCTAGCAACAGAACATTAAGACAGAGACTGAGACAGGAGAACTAAGAGTTCAATATCATCCTGAGCTACCCAGCAAGATTTTAATAGTGTATGCCTGCATTCTCAACACCTAGAACATGGAGACAGGAGGATCTGGAGGTCACCCTCAGCTACACAGTAAGTTCCAGGTCAGCCTTGGAACCTGAGATCATCTCCAAAAAGAAATAGCTTAGTCAGCAATGCCCCGAAGAAATGATGCTGACATCTTTGAAGTTTATGGCATTAAGGTTCCCAGGAACAGACCCTCAGGACTGTGGGTTGCACCTGAGGGATGCTGCAGTCAGAAGAGAATCGTCGGGCAGGGGTAGGCTGGTCGTCTTCTTGTGGTTTCACTGGCTCTGCTGCACTGTGAGTTCTCCGGACTGAAGGGCCTGAAAATATGAACACCCCAGTAGCTGTTTGTGGTGTACTGAGTACAGAGGATGCTATAGGAGGAGTCAGCCAGAGCAACCCAGACAGCATATTCTGGGGTCTGCCACTTCAGTCTAAATTTAGTTCTGTTTTTTTTTTTTTTTTTTTTTTTTTTTAACCAGCTTTGAAGCTTGGACAAGTTACTTAACCCTGTGGAAACATAGGGTAACACTACCTCCCCCTTTGGGGATGATTCCAGATATGAAACAAGATACTACCCTTTACACATTTACTGTAACGTTGGAGACAGGGTCACCTTTAATAAAGGAAAGCCGGTATCACAACTTTTAGATGATGGCAGTAAGAAGGACCCACAGAGGGGCTGGAGAGATGGCTCAGCAATTAAGAGCACTTGATGCTCTTGCAGGAGACTTGAGTTCTATTCCTAGCACACACATAGTGGCTCACAACCACACACAACTCCAGTTTCAGGTAAGCCAATGACTTCTGGCTTCTATGGGCACTAGGCATACATGTGGCTTACATGCAAGTAAAACATTCATATACATAAAATAAATCTAAAAATAGTTTTAAGAATAGAATTCTAGTCCCCGGACAGCTAGGACTGTTACACAGGGAAACCCTGTCTCGAAAAAAAAACCAAAAAAAAAAAAAAAGAATAGAATAGAATTATCCACAGAGTCGCAGCATGCACCTTTAATCTAGCACTCAGGAGGCAGTGGCAGATGGATCTCTGTTTTCAAGACCAGTCTAGTCTACATAGTAAGTTCCAGGCCAGCCAAGGCTTATATACCGAGATCCTGCCTCAAAAAATAAACAAAGAAACCAAAACCCCTACATTTCTTAGCCAGGTGTGGCTCTCTGACCATCAGGGTTTGGATGGGAAAAATAAGTTAAATATTCACCTGATTTCCAGCCTGAGATGTCATAGTTCAAAATCCTCTGGCTTTCTCTGTCTTTTTAAAATTTATTTACTTGTTTAAGATTTTGAGATCTTAAATTTCTACGCTATGTGTATGAGTGTCCTGCCCACATGCGTATGTGCACTACATGTGTGCTTGGTGCACATGGAGGTCGGAAGAGGGTGAGTGTTGGACCCCCTGGAACTGGAGTCAAAGGCGGTTTCTAGCTCCCACCTAGGTTCTGGGATCTGAACCTGAGTCTTGTGCAAGAACATCACGTCCTCTTAACTTGAGCGTCTCTCCACTCCCTGCTCTCCTTCCAGTCCTCTTTCTCAGACACATGGTCAAGAGTCAGTACTCTACAATATTTTATAAGGTTTATCTAAGAAATTTTAAGAACTCTACAAAATCACTCCCAGATGGTCATTGCTGCTTTCAAGTTTGTACACATAACAACCAGAGCCAATTCTTCTGGGCAGCCATCAACAACCAACCAGGTAAAGACTTCAGCTTCACCTGAGGGGAGCACATCTTCCCGTGACTGCTTTAGACGCCGCCTCTCTCTGGCTGATAGTGGTCGATCCTGTGAAAGAAAGTCATGGAGTTATTTCTGCTTCTACTCAGTTTTCCATCACCAGTGCAGGACACATCATGCAACTGTGCCAAAGGCCTCCCACGGGTCTCTCAAGGAGCAGAAAGCACTTGGTGTGTGGAGGTTTAGTCCACACAAGAGTAACCCTAGAAAAGAATGATCACAGCCCTGGCTTCGGAAAGACGCTCATTTGTGGACAGGTAAGAAATACTTTTGTTAAGATCTCCTGAGAAAATTGGGAGCATGGGGGTGGAGGGAGAAGGGAGGGCAGAAGGTGGGGAGAACTTGAGGAAATGGGATGGTCAAGATGGGGAAGGACAGAGACAGAGAGCAAGGAAAGAGATATCTTGACTGAGGGAGCCATTATGGGGCTAGCAAGAAACCTGGCACTAGAGAAATTCCCAGGACTCCACAAGGATGACCCCAGCTAAGACCCTAAGCAATAGTGGAGAGGGTGCTTGAACTGGCCTTGCCCCGTAGTCAGATTGATGACTATCTTAAATATCACCATAGAACCTTCATCCAGAAACTGATGGAAACAGAGGCAGAGACCTGCAGCAGAGCACTGGGATGAGCTCCCAAAGTCCAGTTGAAGAGTGGGAGGAGTGAGAATATGAGCAAAGAGGTCAAGACCATGATGGGGACACTCACTAAGACAGCTGACCTGAGCTAATGGGAGCTCACCAACTCTGGTCAGACATGGAAAGAACCAGCATAGGACCAAACTAGGCCCTGGGAATGTGGGTGACAGTTATATGGGGGCAGACTGTGGGGCCACTGACAATGGGACCAGGATTTATCCCTACTGCCTGTACTGTCTTTTTGGAACCCATTCTCTTTGGAGGGATATCTTGCTCAGCCTAGATATAGTAGGGAGGACCTTGATCCTTCCTCAAAGCAATGTGCCTTACCCTCTCTGAGGAGTGGATGGGGGATGGAGTGGGGGAGGTGAAGGGAATGGGTGGAGGGGAGGGAGTGGGAACTGGGATTGGTATGTAAAATGAAAAAAGATAGTTTTTTTAAAATAAAATAAAAATAGAAAAAGAAGAAATGCTTTCACACTTCTCATATTCAGAATCTACTTAGTCTCCTTACATGACTGCAAGTGGCTGTCTTAGGGAGTGCAGACCATACCCATGGCAATCAAACCAATGCTATAAAAGCACAAACTTGTGCCTTCTAGAACTGGTAAAGTAGGGCTAATATGTTTAATATGAAACTCCACAATATACATATATTGTATCATCCAAAGCTTCATAAGAACTATTTTTAAACAAGCACACATTCGTACAAACCTTGGACGGCGACGATGAACTGACCCTTGAACTGTCTACAGAGCTGGCCACAGGCTGACTTTGGTTTCCATGCTTTAGTTGTGCTGATACGATATCCACTTTTCCAACAGGAGGGGGAGAAGGCAAAAGCCAAGGGGGTGATTCCTGGAACTTAAGTAACAGAAAGAGAGGGAAGTTATCAGTTTCATACAGAGCCATCCCTAAACTTCCAATTGGTAAGAGCCTGAGGTAAGAAAATCAGTTTTGAGACCTGCGTGTGCTACAGAGCTCTGCCAAAAGTGAATGACTACCTGAGAAGCTTAGGCAAAAAATATCTGAATGTATATGGGTGTGTGTGTGTACATATATATATACACACATACATACATACATGTGTATATCCATATATATTTTAAGATAGTCAGGACCGCGACTGGTGCATCTACCCACGGTGGGGCTGATCTATTGGGAGCTCACCAAGGCCAGCTGGAGTGGGACTGAAAGAGCATGTGATCAAACCAAACTCTGAATGTGGCTGACAATGAGGGAGGACTGAGAAGCCAATGATAATGGCACTGTGTTTTGATTCTACTGCATGTACTGGCTTTTTGGGAGCCTAGTCTGTTTGGATGCTCACCTTCCTAGACCTGGATGGAGGTGGGAGGACCTTGGACTTCCCACAGGGCAGGGCACCCTGACTTCTCTTAGGACTGGAGGGGGAGGGGAAGAGAAGTGGGGGGATGGGAGGAGACAGAAATGTTTAATAATAATAATACCCCCTTAGTCTATCCAAAAATGGCTAGAAGGAGTTGGTATAAGTCCACTGGGGTGAGGGAACCTAAATTAAACAAGTACAACATACAAAAAAAAAAAGATATGGCTTCCTTATTTAAGACTTACTTATTTTATGTATATGGTGTTCTATCTGCATATACACCTGCAGGCCAGAAGAGGGCATCACATCACATTATAGATGGTTGTGAGCCCCCATGTGTTTGCTGGGAATTGAATTTAGGACCTCTAGAAGAACTGCCAATGTTCTTAACCACTGAACCATCTTCCCAGCACTGAATGGAAGATATTTTAATAAAGGCAGTGTCAAGGGCTAGGAATCCAGCTTAGTGGTAGAGTGTTTATATAGTATACACAAGTCCCTGGGTTCATTTTCCAGCACTGCCTAGGGAAAAAAAGTTACACACACACACACACACACACATTCATGAAAAAATATTAAAAGAAAATACATGTTCAGCAACATAACACAAAGGTTTAGACAGCCTGTTCCTTTAGCTTTCAAAATGACCCACTTAAGCATCTTATCCTTGCCCAGTTTCTTGCTCCATTCTTGGCATTTCTTCTGCACTTTTGGCAATGGTTAATCATTCTAAACAAAAGTCAAGCTTCTAGAGCCATGTCCCAAGCAGCACAATGACTCATTGCAAAGAGATTGCTTACCTGGCTCTTTGCCTGATCATGGTCAGTCTGATCTCTTTTTTTCTGCCTTCGCTGTCGAGATATGGAAGGTTCAGACACAGAGCTGTGTGGCTGGAATCTTGGGGGGATGCTGTCCTGTTTTTCTATCATACATCCACCAGTAACTTGATCCTTAAAAGAAATAAAAAAGTAAAGAAACATATACAAAAGAATTGTAAAGAGTAACAGAAAATCTTTAGATCTTCAAATGCCAAAATCTCCACACTTACTTCTGAAATTGCAAAATGAAAGGCTAGAGAGATAGATAAGCAGTTAAGAGCACTGGATGCTATTCCAGAGGACCTGCATTCAAATCCCAGCACCTACATGGCAGCTCACAACTGTCTGCAACTCCAGGTCCAAGGGACCTAACACCTTCCTCTGGCTTCCATGGGCACTGGTCACATACCTGTGCACAGGCATTTATGAAGGCAAAACACCTATATATCACATAAATTAAAAAATAATAATTATAAAATGGAAGTGAGAAGGAAGCTTTCTCTTTCTCAAAATGAATGCTTATGTTTACAGGAAATGATGGCCTTAACCATGTTCTAGTGTTTACTCTCTGGCCTCAAACAAGGGCAACTCTTTTAAATAAAATGCTTAGAAATAAATTTAAGAAGAAAGTGTAAGACTGCAGTTTGGGGTGTAGTTCAATGGCAGAGGACTTGCCTAGCAGCCTCATATCCTAGGTACAGTCAACAACACTAAGGAAAAATTAAATAGAAGTTATAAGATGCCTACAGAACGGGATACTGTCAAATCTTGTGTCTCATAAGATGTGGTCCTAGAATAAAGAATTCTTTCAATTCAATAACAAAAAGAGAAATAAACCAATTAAAAATTGGCAACGAGGGGCTAGAGAAATGGCTTTGTGGATAAGAGCATTTTCTGCTCTAGCAGAGGACCAAGTTTAGTTTCCAACAACCACACAGCAGCTTACAACTGTCTCTAACTGGTCCAGGGGACCCAAAACCTGTTTCTGACTTCTATGGGCACCAGTAACGCATATGGTACACACACACACACACACACACACACACACACACACACACACACACACGGCAAACACACACATAATAATAAATTTTCAATAATTTGCCAATGAAGTACACAAATGACCAGTCCGTGTATAGAAAGATCCTCTATACACGAGTCACTAGGAAGATGCAAGTCAGAGCCACACTGTGGGGTCTGAGGGACAGATCCGTGAGGAAGAACATGTACTGTACTTACAGAAGACTGGGGTTTGGTTCCCAGCACCCACATCAGGTGATTCACAGTTCCAGGGGACCTGATGCCTCAGGTCTTATAGGACATCTGCCCTCATGTACACATACCCACACACTGACACAGATAATTTAAAAGTAATAAAAACAAATTCTAAAAAAAACCATATATTAAGACTCTACCACAGAACTTTAGGCCAACAGCTATAATCACAAAGCTGGACTGCTGTGGAGTATTTGTTTATATTGTGAAGATGTGTCACTATAATTGGTTTAATAAAGAGATGAATGGCCAGTATCTAGGCAGGAGGGAATAGGCAGGACTTCTGGGCAGAGAGAGGAACTCAGGATGAATCTAGGTGTGTGGGACATCCCAGCGAGACACTGAAGAAGTCAGACATACGATACAGAGGAGAGATAACCAAGCCACATGGAAAAACACAGATAATAAAAACAGGTCAATTGAAGGTTTTTTTTGTTTGTTTTTTGTTTTTGTTTTTCGAGACAGGGTTTCTCTGTGGCTTTGGAGCCTGTCCTGGCACTAGCTCTGTAGACCAGGCTGGTCTCGAACTCACAGAGATCCGCCTGCCTCTGCCTCCCAAGTGCTGGGATTAAAGGTGTGCGCCACCATCGCCCGGCCAATTTAAGTTTTAAAATCTAGCTGGGAAAAGCCCAACTAGTTCTGCCCTCTGACTTCAGGTAAGGTTTATTCGTTAGAGTACAAACAAGATATCACCACATCTCCCCTTTTCTTTCTAAAATAAAAAGGTTATAACTAACATAAGAAAAACTGTATACAATAAGTACAATAACTATATACAATATATACAGGCAATAATACATTAACAATGTCTAGTCTATTTGCATTTGACAAACTCAGAGAAAAGACTCCATATCTATCCTATCTTGGTGAGTACAAAAGGTTGTATCTTTTAATGCCTTTCAACCTTATATAATTTACACTTCTTTTTTTAAATATTTATTTATTATGTGTACAGCATTCCTTCCATGTGTGCCCGCAAGCCAGAAGGGGGCGCCAGGTCTCATTACAGATGGCTGTGAGCCACCATGTGGTTGCTGGGAATTGAACTCAGGACCTCTGAAAGAGCAGTCAATGCTCTTAACCACTGAGCCATCTCTCTAGTCCTCTAATTTACACTTCTTTAGTGAATTTCTTTTCTGAATCTGGTAACAAGGAAAACTATAACTAAAGAGTATTCAACTAAGTTGAATGAGAAGAAAATAATATTATCTGAGTAAATAGCAAGTACAAGCAAATGACTTCCAAAAAATGTGAGAAATGACAGAAACAGATGACTACCTGGACAGTCACCCAAAGTTCCTCTGTAACGTTGGGGCTTCCATCTTTGGCCTATAGGCTTAGCATGTCTCTGACAGACTTTTCTGTGAAGTAGGGTATTCTGAAGAGCTGTCCCTCCTTGTCTTGATGAAGTTCAGCAGTCCTTCCTTCCTTCCTTCCCTTTTAAAGAGTTATTTTTTTCTTTTTTTATTGAGCTCTACATTTTCCTCTGCTGCCCTCCCTGTCTCTCCTCTCCCCCCTTCAACCCTCCCCCAAGGTCTCTATGCTCCCAATTTATTCAGGAGATCTTGTCTTTTTCTACTTTCTACTTCCCATATAGATTATATCTATGTAAGTCTCTCTTCGTGTCCTCATTGTGGTCTAAGTTCTCTGGGATTGTGGTTTGTAGGCTGGCTTTCTTTATGTTTAAAAACCACCTCTGAGTGAGTACATGTGATAATTGTCTTTCTGTGTCTGGGTTACCTCACTCAAAATAATGTTTTCTAGCTCCATCCATTTTCTTGCAAAATTCAAGCTGTCGTTATTTTTTTCTGCTGTGTAGTACTCCATTGTGTAAATGTACCACATTTTCCTTATCCAAATTCAGTCGAGGGGCATTTAGGTTGTTTCCAGGTTCTGTCTATGACAAACAGAGCTGCTATGAACATAGTTGGGCACATGTCCTTGTGGCACAATTGAGCATCCTTTGGATATATATCTAAAAGTGGTCTTACTGGGTCTTTTTTTTTTTTTCGAGACAGGTTTTCTCTGTAGCTTTGGAGCCTGTCCTGGCACTAGCTCTTGTAGACCAGGCTGGCCTCGAACTCACAGAGATCCGCCTGCCTCTGCCTCCCGAGTGCTGGGATTAAAGGCATGCGCCACCACCGCCCGGCTACTGAGTCTTGAGGAAGGTTGTTTCCCAATTTTCTGAGAAATCGCTACACTGACATCCAAAAGGGTTGTACCAGCTTGCATTCCCACCAGCAATGCAGAAGTGTTCCCTTTTCCCCACAGCCTCTCCAGCATAAGTTGTCATCAGTGTTTTTGATCTTGGCCATTATTACAGGTGTAAGATGGAATCTCAGAGTTGATTTGATTTGCATTTCTCTGATGACTAAGGATGTTGAACATTTTCTTAAGTGTCTTTCAGCCATTTTAGATTCCTCTGTTGAGAGTTCTCTGTTTAGGTCTGTACTCCATTTTTTTTTTTAAATTGAATTATGTGTTCTTCTGGTGACCAATTTCTTGAGTTCTTTGTATATTTTGGAGATCAGACCTCTGTCTGATGTGGGGTTAGTGAAGATCTTTTCCCATTCTGTAGGCTGTAGTTTTGTCTTGTTGATCGTGTCCTTTGCTTTACAGAAGCTTTTCAGTTTCAGGAGGCCCCATTTATTAATTGTTTCTCCCAGTGTCTATGCTGGTGGGGTTATATTTAGGAAGTGGTCTCCTGTGCCAATGCGTTCAAGGAGCACTTGAACTTTTGTAGAGTTAAAGTATCTTTGTATTGTTTTGAGTAGAGCAGTAACATTTGGCTCCCGATTTAATAAGATTGCTCTGCTTTCTCCTTATTGAAACTGAAAGGATTCAAGAATGGAAAGCAAAGGGATCTGCTAGGAGGCTCCTGTAATAATCCAGGCAAGAAGGATAGCCTCTTAAATGTGGCTGGTTACAGTATTATTTAGGAGGTTAGTCTAATGGCATTCCTAATCAGTGGACTATGGAGTCTAAGAGTAGAGGAGTCAGGGGTGACTCCAGTAAGTTAGTATAGTAAATTGAAAGGTAAGACTTAGTATTCACTCAAAGGAAGATGCCATTTTATTTTGTCTGGAACCCTGAAAATGTGGGACAATAATATTAATTTTAATTTGATAAAAATAAATATATAAATAAATATAGCATCTGAAGGAGAAATCATTTTAGTGCTTGATCTTCCCCCAAAAGCTGTGAGCCTCTGTTGTGAAGGAACACTTGCTGAATCCAGTGACAGATGATTAGCTCTTTTCATTTTCATCCTGAGCATTTCAGGAAGAAAGTGTGTGAGCTGCATAAAGTGTTTTAGTTACCTACCTTGATACTATGTTAAAGTCTTTTCTCACAGAGGGGACTATTGTCCTTTTCTTTTTTGTCCTTTTCTTTTTCAGAGTTGTCTTTTTTTTCCTGACTGTTACCAATAGCCACTTGTAATCAACCCCCCTAAACTATGACAAATATCCATAACCCAATGAAAGACCAAAAACTGCCCACCCCATCTCTTGGGAATGTGAGTGTTATGTTCTTAAAGTTACTTCCTGCTGTTTGGGGGACAACTGCATGTTTAGGGGATCCTGAAAAGAAAATTTTGGGTTAATTGTCAAGTCCTGGGAGAGGTAGCTATATCATTTGTTGTTCAGTCTCTGTGTAATGGGAAAATGCAAGGCTTGTCTCAAATCCTGGCTAGAGCAGTCTGTGAGGCTGAATCATCTCAGCTAGCCACCTCAAAACTGTCCTGAACAGTTTGCAGTCCAAAGCCGATCTTTAAGTGGTGTTTTCAGCTAGGTGATGTTATCATCATCCTGGTGGAATTGTCATTATGAGGTCCCATCATCCTTTTGGAGACTTCAAAGATTGCTGTTAGGTGTGGTCATGGTTCACCGTTGAAAACTTAAATATTTTAAATGTTATATGCAGCATATCTCAAAGAGATTAAAGGATCAATATTTATTATGTACATCCAGAGTACAACTCCTGTGGAAACAAAAGTAAAACCCCTTCCCCAGTGTAACACATATCTTGGTTTCCATTCTAAGGTCAACACATCTTTAAAGTATACAGGTTTATTTAATTCCATCGTTTTTTTTTCTATTATCCAATGTCTCTTGGCAGCTGTTGTTTCTTTCTCATTGACATTTAGAAAATTCAAAATTAATAAGGCATTATGCAATCTATTTCTGGAGGCCTTTATTACCCCTTTCTATTTATTTAGCATATCCTTTAGCTTGATTTGATCTTTCTGTAACTGATTGCTTTGTAGGATTCTGTGGTATACCTATAATGTGCTTTATATTGTAACAAGCAAAAAAAAAAAAACTGTTACATTTTCTTAGAGACATGCTGGAGCATAGTCATTCTTAATTTGTAGATATATCCATGATTAGCTATACTTTCTAGCAAATGTGTGATTACTGAATCGGCCTTTCCTGAAATAAAAGCAGTTGCCCATTCAAATCCCCCAAAGCCAATTCTCTCTCAGCTTCAGCTGATAATTCCCTGGGACTATTTAACACCTTGGCATCATCTAAAGTTTTGTTTAAATTAATCAGGTCATCAAGTTTTATCCCAATAGTGTGCTATAGATGGGAAATTTCTCCTAGCAATATTTGAAAGTCATTAAGAGTTTGCAATCAATCTCTTCTAACTTGCAACTTTTGGGGTCTAATTTTTTGTAAACCTATTTTATAATCTATATAATTAACAGAATCTCCTCTTTATATTTTTTCAGGAACAATTTGTAATTCCCAACAAGGCAAAATTTTCTTTACTTCTTCAAATATTCTTTCTAAAGTAGCTATACATTTGAATCAGATAGTAAAATATCATCCATATAACAGAAGATTATAGATTGAGAAACTGCTTACATATCATTTCCAATGGCTGACATACAAAATATTAGTACAGAGTAGGGCTATTTAACAGTCCCTGTTGGAGAATCTTCCATTCTCTTAATAGGCTGAGAATTATTACAAGTAGGCACTGTGAAGGCAAATTTTTCTGTCTTTTTCTTGTAAAGGTATAGTGAAGAAACAAGCTCTTAAATCAGTAATTATAAGAGTTCATCATTTAGGCAATAGAGAAGGCAAAGGAATTCCAGACTATAGAAACCCCATTGGCCGAATCACCTTAATAACAGCAATTAGATCTCTTACAATTCTCCATTTCTTTTATTTATTTATAATTTATTATATAATATTCTGCCTGCACATATCCCTGTGGGCCAGAAGAGGGCACCAGATCTCATTACAGGTGGTCATGGGCCACAATGTGGTTGCTGGGAATTGAACTCAGGACCTTTGAAAGAGCAGCCAGTGGTCTTATCCTTTGAGCCATCTCGCCAGTTCCCCCATATTTCTTTCTAATAATAAATACAGGAGAATTCAAAGGGCTGGTTGATTCTTCAATATGCTGAGCATTTAGCTGTTCCTGTACCAACTGCTCTAAAGTTGCAGTTTCTGTACCAACTGTTTTAAGGCTTGTAGTTTCTGTTCTTAAAGGCCATTGCTTAACCCATGCAGGTTTGTCTGTCAACTATTTTA
Source organism: Alexandromys fortis (assembly GCF_014885135.2). Lineage (NCBI taxonomy): Eukaryota > Metazoa > Chordata > Mammalia > Rodentia > Cricetidae > Alexandromys > Alexandromys fortis. The sequence goes on from NW_026067980.1 coordinate 2,109,699, forward strand.
AAGGTAGGGCTGTTGGTGCCTTTGAAAGATCAGCAGCTGCTATGCCCTGTTGTACAACCTGAATGGTCAGTGACTATTCTTTATAATACCGTCTAATATTTTTCCCAGAAACATATGTTAATTATGGTTTGTTTCTAAGATTGGGGGAATGTTAATCTGAGTATTCCATTGCTGTAACAAATCACATTCCCACAAATTCATTTATATGTTAGCCATATATGGTTTTAATATTCCTCTCTGTTCTTTTGGCCCTACATATTCAATCCATCTTGTGCTGTTTTACTTAGGTAATGTTCCAATCCCTAAAAGGTGAACATTTACCTCCGGAAGAGGCCAATTTGGATGCCAAGATTCTGGTGCAATTATTGTTACAGCCACACCTGTGTCTATAAGATCTTCAAAGATGTCATTTATTCATATTTTTAATTTTGGTCTTTGTTCATTTATAGAAATTTGCCAAAATATTTACTTTACGGTTTCTCCTCAATTTGTTGTTCTCTCTTCTTTTCTAGCATCCAAAGCAGTATGGTTTCTTACAATAGGCATTAGGTTCTTTAATTGTTCTGGGAAGGAGTTTCTTCCATGATGACAAGAAATGACTGAATCAGAATTGGCATGGGAGACTGGGAGAGACCTCTCAAGGCATTTCTGGTGGCAAGGCATTTCTGGTCCCTTGTTGATACACATTCATTAGTCCAATGCCTACCCTTACCACACCTCTGCATAATCCAGAACATCTAAAAGGGGTGTTCCATTTGGATTATGCTTAGAAAAAACATTGTTTCTGGGAACACTCTGTTTACAATCTCTTTTTACATAATCTTGTTTATTGCAATTGAAATACTTGATATTTTGATTTTTCTTAAAACCTCTGGAAATCACCTCTCCTATCCAACATCATCATGGTTATGAGATGAGATTCAATATTCATTGTATCTTAGATCTATTCCTCCAAGGGTGCTGATCTTGCCTTTAATGGCCTAATTAATTACCCTTTTACATTGTGCATTGGCATTTTCAAAAACCAGAGATTCAATTATTATTTGTCTATCTTCTGAATTTGGTATCATTCTATTTATTGCGAAAGCCAACCTTTCTAAGAAATCTGTAAAAGTTTCTCCATATGGAGTTTGCTTTCCTTGCCTATACTGCTGACAGTATGCTGTCAAACCTCAACATGCAGGACATAAAAGAAGGTGACAGTGGAACTTTGTCAAGACAAGGTAGTATAGTCCTTCAGAATTCCTGCCTCACAGAACAGTCTGTCACATATTCTAGGATGATGCCCCACTGTTGCTGAGGAACCTTTGGTAACGTTGGAGAAGCAAGCGGTCTCTGTCATTTCTTTAGTTTGGGAAGTTGTTTGCTCTGCACTTCCTGTTTACTTAAGTTGAAGGCTAGACAGTTATACCATTTCCTTTGTTATAAATTTCAGAAAAGAAACTTAAAACAAACATGTAAAGTTTATAAATTAAGACACATAAAAGCTTCAGTTGTTTATCTAATAAAACATTTTAAAATCTAAGTAGATATGTTTAGGATGGTAATCCAAGTTATGATAGGAAATGGTTTGGTTATAAAACTTTGGACTCATAAAGATAGAATAGATAATAGAGTAATTTCTCTGAATTTACCAAATACAAATGAACTAGATATTATGAATTTAATTCTTACTTGACAATTGTTCTTATTGTATATAGTTTTGCTGTGTTAGTGTTAAAACATTTCCCTTTTATTTAGACAAAAAGGGGATAATATTTCAGGATTTTTGATCATACTGTGAATCCTGAGTTTGCATTTGTGTTACTAAAATCAGTCCTGAGTCAGGAGGCCATGTTAGCAACTTGTTGACATCAAGTAATCATAGAGTCAGAGGGTAGCTTTAAGACAATAGAGAGATACACAGGAAGTAGTAGGTAGGAACTTGTGTGGCATGCATGGGTTGTTTTTCTTTTACTGGAGCAGAAAGATGTTCTCTTTTGGAGACACTGGCAAAGAGAGAAGGTCGGCTAGTTGTTACTCAACCTCTCTGAGCTAGCATGTTTTCATCCCTGCCTTTGACTCCTGAGTCTTCCTGGTAAGTAGCATAACAGAAATTTAATTAAAAGTTATATTCGGCAGTAGTGAAATAGTCAGTGCCTGCAGAAACAGAATTTCCTCCAAGCCGCAGCCTGAGTGGCCGGCCACTCAAGAGAAGCAGCCCAGTAACTGTGGAGCTGCAATTGCGATCTGCAACAGCAGCAGAAGTGAAGTGAAGCCTCTGTGCTGATGGAAAACAACAACTGCACTGGGGTGCAGAATGGTAGCAGAGGACTTGCTTAGCATGTATGAAACACTGTGTTTGGTCACAGTATTAAAAATAATGGACAATAACAAGTCCTTATAAAAATTCTGGAGAAAGCAGGATCCTCATATATCACTACTGGGAAGCAGAAGACTACAGTTGCTTTAGAAAACAGCACTGCACTCTCTTAGAAAGTAAAAACATGGTGGGGGTACTAGAAAGATGGCTCAGCACTTAAGAACACTGGCTACTATTCCAGAGGACCCAGATTTGACTCCCGGCAACCACATGTAGCTCATAACCACATATAACTCAAGTTCCAGGGGAACTGATGCCCTCTTCTGGCCTCCACAAGCAACAGGCACAAAAGAGGTGCACAGACATACATGCAGACAAAACATCCATGCACATAAAATAAACATTTTTTAAATGTTAAACATAGATACAGTGAGATGGCTAAGTGAATAAAGGCTGCTCTGCCATGAAAGCATGATGACCTGATTTTGATGCTTTGAATCCATATAAAAGTCAGAATTAACTCTATAAATTTGTCCTCTGGCATCTGCACCCTGGCCATGGTGTCTGTGACACACATGCATGCATGTGCGCGCGCGCGCACACACACACACACACACACACACACACACACACACAAAATATCCACAATAATATTTTTTTCATAGTGATATTTTCTAAGTTAAACAAATAAACTACTTAAAATTAAACCCATGGCTTAACAATTCCATCCTTATTTACTCAACAGAACCAACTCCATGAAGTTGTTTTCTGCATGACATGGTGAGTTCTGCTCCCTTCCCCACATTATATACACACACATTAATAAACAATGTTTTAAAAGTTAAATATAGAATACATAAAATTAAACATCAGACCCAGTAATTCTATTCCTATTTACCTAACAAATGAAGATACAGATCCATAAAAGACACACACAGAGCTGACAAGATGGCACAATGGATAAAGGTGTTTGCCCCCAAACCTGACGACCTAAATTCAATTCACCATTTGGAATCAAATGGTGAAAGAGCTCCACTCTCAAAAGTTGTCCTCTGATCTCCACTTGCATGCCACAGCACACACATGCTCCACATACACACATACATGATTTTTAACAAATATTATTAAAACACACACACACACACAGGAACTGGAAAGATGACTCAGGGGTAAAGAACACTATCTGCTCTTCCAGAGGACCTGGGTTTGATTCCCAGCACCCACCTGACTGCTCACAATTGTCTGTAACTCCTGTCCTAGAGAATCCAACATCCTTTCCTTGCCTCTTCAGGCACTGTACATACATGTAGGCAAAATACCCACATATATAAAAGTAAACAAATTTTAAAGAAGCACAAACATAAATATCCATAGCAGAGCTAAATATTTAACTCAATAGTAGAGGACTTGCCTAGATTAGCATGTACAAAGCCCTGGGTTCAATCCCCAATACTACACATGCATACACACACACACACACACAAACACACACACACAAATCTAAGTATTATATGTAGATACATACAGGGCAACATACTTGACAATAAAATACATACTGGCATGCAATGCCATGGATAAACTTTGAAAACCTAAAATATTATTAAAGTAAAAGAAACCAGACACAAAATCATGAGTCTAAGAGGCAGGCGTTTCTCTGTGAGTTCGAGACCAGCCTGGTCTACAAGAGCTAGTTCCAGGACAGGCTCCAAAACTACAGAGAAACCCTGTCTCGAAAAACCAAAAAAAAAAAAAAAAAATCATGAGTCTATTTACACAAGATGCTCAGAATTGGCGAACTCACAAACAAATGTGACCATGGGCTGTGAATGAAGAGGAAAGGGGAGTGACTGTCACTACACATGCATGGTTTGGTTCAGTTTTGCTGTTCTTTTTAATAGGTGACGAAAACATTTTTCTAGTTTAAACTTGTATAACAGACAACTGACATAACCATGTGGTTAGGTTTTATTAATAGTTAAAATTAATATTTATTTTATAGGTATGAGTATTTTGTCTGCATGTATGTATGGATACCACATGCATGCTAGTGCTAGGATCTCCTGGACCTGGAGTTATGGATGGTTATGAGCCACCATGGGGGTGCTGGGAACCAAACCCAGGCCCACTGCAAGAGCAACAGGCACCAAACCATCTCTCCAGCCCCATACTTACACCTTTGCAACCATACCTGCTAATTTTTTCTCTCTGAAAACCAGGGGTGTATCACTCACCTGGTCTGGCTTTTGGTCCTTCACCACCAGTTCATTCCCTTCCCCATCACAATCATCAGAGGATTGTCTGGGAAGCAGACTTTCAGGCTGATCACTGGACTTGGTATCACCCCGGAATCTCTCCTTCCTGTCTTGAGAAATACTGAATTGACTGTCTACTTCATCAGAGGCATCCGACTGTCTTGGTTGAGTCTCCTGAACTATATCATCATTTGCTGAGTTCCTCCTTTCTGCAGGCAAGATATCGATATTTATTCTACTGATTGTAGCAAATGACTCTGCCGTATTGTTCATGACGGGTTTGCCACTGTGGCCTTTGAGGCTAGCAGGTGACTTCAAGGGATCAATGGCCACTGATTTCTCTTGGGACAAACACTTATCTTCACCCTGGGTAAAAGATGTTCTGAAGTTATTACAGTAACTCATATTGTATACAAAAATTAACTCTAAATGGAACAGCAGTTTCCTCAAGAAGTTAAACAGAATTATTCAATTCTACTTTTTGTCATGCACTATATTTTTACTAAATTATATGATCATTGGTGCTTTGCCTGCATGTATGTCTGTGTGAGGTGTCAGAAACTTTGGAACTGAAGTTACAGACAGATGTGAGCTGCCATATGAGTACTGAGAACTGAACCGGTCTTTGGAAGAACAGCCAGTGCTCTTAACTACTGAGAAATATCCCCAGCCCCAAGATGTGCACTTTAAAAAAAATAAAGAAAGAAAGAACTCAAGAAAGTATACGGGCCAATGACTCTAGTATCGTTATTTAAAAGGGTGTGCATAGTGGCACTCACCTGGAATCCCACCATCCAGATGAGAAAGGGGGACAGTCATGATTTGAGACCAGTCTGAGGACAGTGAGTTCCAAGCTACCCAGGGCTAAACAGCAAGACTGTATTTTTTTTTTTTTTTAAAAAGGAATGCTGGATGTGATAGCACATGTCTTTAATCCAACACTTGGGAGGCAGAGGTGAGTCTGGCCTAAGTACTGAGTTCCAAGACAGAGATAAATCATACAGATCCTGTCTCATAAGAAAAGAAAGAAAGAGAGAGAGAGAGAGAGAGAGAGAGAGAGAGAGAGAGAGAGAGAAGAAAAAGGTAGAAACAACCCAAATTCCCCAGAAAATCAATAGATAAAACGTGGTCTATACATAAGACGGCTTCTATGAGCACACACATGCCATGTACTCACACAAACATATATAGACACATCAACCTTTTTAAAGGGAGGGGATGGCATTTTAACATGTGCTATAAAACAAAACGCTAAGTGAAAAAGCCAGATAAAAATAATATTGTATACAGCTGCACACTGGTGGTGCATGCCTTTAATCCCAGCACTGGGAAAGCAGAGATAGGTGGATCTCTGAATTCAAGGTCAGTCTGGTTTACAGAATAAGTTCCAGGACAGCCAGCCAGAGCTACACAGAGAAAAACTAAATATGTTTATATATGTGTATGTGTAGTATGATTCTATTTATATAAACTGTCTAAAGCAGAAAACTTCATTGGTATAGAAAACAGAGATGGGGTGATAGAGAGTCACAGCTTGAATAAGTAAGGAGTTTCAGTTTTATATAATGGAATAATTTCTGAGGACAGTGATGATGGATATGTCACAACATTGTAAATATAAGCCAGGACACTGGATATTCTGCTTAAGAGCTGTTAAAATACGGAGTGTCAAGACAGCTCAGCTAATAAGGGCATTTACTGTCAAGCCTGATGACCTGGGTATGACCCGTTGGAACCTACATGGTAGAAAGAGAACACACTCCTACAAATTCTTTTCTTCCCTTCCTTCCCCATCTCACTTTCTCTCTTACACATACCCCAAAATAAATGAATAAATAGATGAACAAATGAATGGATGAACTAAAGAAATGCTTCTCAAGGTCTGGGCACACAGTTCAGAGAAAGAGCCTCTGCCTACCATGCACAAGGCTGTGGGTGAAAACCTTAGCATTGGTGGGGATACTGTTTAAAAATGAAGAAAAAAGCACATGATCATGTCAATAGTTGCAGAAAATCCTCTGACAAAACTCAATACCCTTACATGATGTGGAAAAACCAGCTAGGACTAATGGATACTAAGACAGTAAGGCCATGTGTGGAAATCCCACGTTACACTTAGTGACAAACTCTAAATGCCTTCCCTTCCAGATCAGAAACAAAGTGAAGGCCTACTCCCATTGCCTGCTCTCAACATAATACTGTATGTTGTAGCCAGAGCAGTTAGACAAGAAAAACAATGAGGCATCTGCATTAAATGAATACAGAAAATATCTATCTGATCTCTCTCTCTCTCTCTCTCTCTCTCTCTCTCTCTCTCTCTCTCTCTCACACAGACACACACACACACACACACTCATATACACACCTACCTATCTACCTAGTGGAACTAATAAATAAATTTAACAAAGTTTTTTTTCTAAGATAGGGTTTCCCTGTGTAGTCCTGGCTGTCCTGAAACTCCCTCTGTAGATCAGGCTGATTTTAAACTCACAGAGATCCACCTGCCTCTGCATCCCACATGCTAGGATTAAAGGTGTGCACCACCATGCTTGACTGATATTATTATAATACTTACTAATAAAATTTGAACAGATTCAACACAATGCCCATCAAAATCCCAGCAAAATTCTTCAAAGACGTCGAAAGAACGGTACTCAACTTCATATGGAAAAGCAAAAAACCCAGGATAGCCAAAACAATCCTGTACAATAAAAGAACTTCTGGAGGCATCACAATCCCTGACTTCAAACTCTACTACAGAGCTACAGTACTGAAAACAGCCTGGTATTGGCATAAGAACAAACAGGAGGACCAATGGAACTGAATAGAAGCATGGGGACTTTGGGGGAAGGGTTGAAGGGGGGAGGGGAGCAGAGAAAAATGTAGAGCTCAATAAATATCAATAAAATAAAAAAAGAAAAAAATAAAAAATGAACCATCAAGACAGGAAGTAATATTTCTTGGTGAGAACATGAAGAAATTGGAAATGCAGAATGATACAGTCTGTGGAAAACTGTGTGGTGCATCAAGAGGCTAAACACAGAAATTATCACTTGGCCTAGCTTTTACATACAGGTAGACAGCACAAAAAGCTGAGAGCAGGTTCAAGCCCTAGATCTAAATGTTCACAGCAAGACCCAACAGGTGAAAAGAATCCAAATGTCTTCTAATAGATGAGAGGATAAACCAACGTGATTTACTATTCAGACCTAAAAGAAGTGAAGTCTTGGTATATGCTACATGGATAAACATTTAAAACATAATTGCTCAGATATAAAAGGCCACCTGCTGTATGATTCCATTTATATGAAATATTCAGGAAAGGGAAATCCATAGAGAAAGAAAACACATTGGTGTTTGGCAAGGTAGAGAAGGCCGGAAAGAAGACAGTTCAATGTGTGAAGAGCTTCCTTTTGATGATAAAATATTTTAGAGCTGAAAAAAGGTGATCATTGCAATTCGTGGGTGTGCTAAGTGCCCATAATTGTCCACAGGCTTCTGTGGCACTACAGAGATGGCACTGCAGCTGATGCTTGTGTGCAGTCGTGAGGACCACGGGGTGCATCCCAACATCACATACCAAGCCAGGCATCCAAATCATGCTTGTAACTTCAGCTCTAAAGGATTCAACGCCCTATTCTGGCCCTCACAAACACAGATGTTACACTCTCACACACATGGGAATACACTCATATAGACACACACACACACACCCCACATGAATATTTTAAAATAGTTTTTATGCAAATTTTACCTTAAGATAAAAACTTACTGTATTGACTTTGTGAACAGTTTGACAGTCTACTGTAGATAAAGTGAGAAACAAGGCTGACCCTCTCCAGTATGCTTTCTTTAAAATTGGAAGTAACTATATAATGAATCTCTAGCAAAGCACAGACACTGACACATGACTTAAATGTTGGTGTGAATGGCCTGTGGTTCACACAGTTCTTAAAGCATTGGCCCAGGGAGCATACCATGGCGTGTGCAGTGGAGCCCTCACAAGAGCAGGGCTGGGAGTGCATCATTTCATGGTCCGGTTCTTCCCTTCTGGAAACTACAGCAGCTACAGGCTTGGCTCTGGAGTCACAGTTTTTAATGTTATTTTTGGAAGTTTTTCTTTGCAGGGAAGAAAAGAAAGTACTATTATCAACACAGTGATGACTGACAGTTTGAAAAAATATGTGAAATATGTGTCTACAATAAAACTACATCATTTTACAGAAGTTAGTCAAAACCTAGAAGGCATTTTCTAAAATCTTTGTCTTCAAGATAATCAAGATTACAGCAGAGCAGTGGTGGCACACGCTTTTTTTTTGTATAATTTTTTTATTGATATTTATTGAGCTCTACATTTTTCTCTGCTGCCCTCCCTGCCTCTCCCCCCCCTTCAACCCTCCCCCAAGGTCTCTATGCTCCCAGTTTACTCAGGAGATCTTGTCTTTTTCTACTTTCTACTTCCCATATAGATTATATCTATGTAAGTCTCTCTTCGTGTCCTCATTGTTGCCTAAATTCTCTGGGATTGTGGTTTGTAGGCTGGCTTTCTTTATGTTTAAAAACCACCTATGAGTGAGTACATGTGATAATTGTCTTTCTGTGTCTGGGTTACCTCACTCAAAATAATGTTTTCTAGCTCCATCCATTTTTCTACAAAATTCAAGCTGTCGTTATTTTTTCTGCTGTGTAGTACTCCATTGTGTAAATGTACCACATTTGGCACACACCTTTAATCCCAGCACTTGGAGGCAGAGGCAGGTGGGTCTCTGTGAGTTTGGTCTATAGAGTGAGTTCTAGAACAGCCAAGGCTACACAGAGAAACCCTGTCTCAAGAAATGGGGGAAAAAAAAAAGGAAGGAAGGAAGGAAGGAAGGAAGGAAGGAAGGAAGGAAAGAAAGAAAGAAAGAAAGAAAGAAAGAAAGAAAGAAAGAAAGAAAGAAAGAAAGAAAGAAAGAAAGAAAGAAACAGAGAGAAGGAAAAAGCAATGCTGGGCTGGAGTGAAGTGGCGTACATGTCTATACATGTCTACAATTCCACAATTCCAGCACTTAGGACACCGCAGCAGGACACCAAGAGTCCAAGTTCTTGGCTACACAGCAAGACCTTATCTCAAAAGGAAAAACTGTTCATCCCCGGAGCATCGCTAACATTGCCTCCTTCCTCCCAAAGTTATCTTGCCATAGGCAGAACTAAGCTAACAAGACTGTGATAGTCTTGTCTGATTCTAAGTCTTAGATGCTGAAATATCAATTTGCTAAAAGTAAGACCTATGGTCAAAAAAAGAAATTCCTTTTCTCTTGAAGTTAGAATGAAGCGAAAACCTTCGAACGCTCAGAAATTTGAGCACCATTTTTCTTACATGGTGAAAAATTAATAGTACCTCTCTAAACAATTAAAAAATCACATATATTCTAACTATCAATGGGTCAAGGAAGAAATAAAAGACTTCCTAAAATCCAATGAAAATGACCACACAACATACCCTAATTTATGGGACACAATGAAAGCAGTGCTAAGAGGAAAGTTCAAAACTCGGCCTTCTCTGCCTTGTTTTGTTTTTATTTTAGTCTTTTTACTGGAAACAACCTAACAAACACATCAAGAGATATGATTCTACAAATTATCTGGAAATCTGCTTGTCCAGTTTAATTCAAATATGGAATTAGCCTTCTTTCTATTTGATGCATGTGTATGTATATATATATATATAATATTGTTCTGTGTGCTATATAAAATTCTATTTTTTATAGTACTATAATAAACATGTCTAATAGCTATACATTACTATAATAACCACACTGAACCTCATAGAAGAGGAAGTGGGAAGTACACTTGAACACATGGGCACAGGAGACTACTTCCTACATATAACCCCATCAGCATAGACTCTGAGAAAAACAATAAATGGGACTCCCTGAAACCGAGAAGCTTCTGTAAAGCAAAGGACACTGTTAATAAGACAAAACAACAGCCTATAGAATCGGAAAAAAATCTGCACCAACTCCACATTGGACAGAGGGCTGATCTCTACAACATACAAAGAATTCAATTAATTGGTCACCAAAAGAACAAATAATCCAGTTAAAAAATGGGGTACAGACCTAAAAAGATAACTCTCAACAGAGGAATCTAAATGACTGAAAGACACTTAAGGAAATGCTCAACATCCTTAGCTACTAGAGAAATGCAAATCAAAACAACTCTGAGAATCTATCTTACACCTGTTCTCAACTATGTTCATAGCAGCATTATTTGTCATAGCCAGAACCTGGGAACAACCTAAATGCCCCTTGACCAAAGAATGCATAAGGGAAAATGTGGTACATTTACACAATGGAGTAGTTAGTACACAGCAGGAAAAAATAATGACATCTTGAAATTTGCGGGCAAATGGATGAATCTAGAAAACATCATATTGAGTGAGGTAACCCAGACTCAGAAAGACAAATTTCATATGTACTCACTCATAAGTGGCTTTTAGACATAAAGCAAAGAAAAGCAGCCTACAATTTATAATCCCAAAGAACCTAGACAACAATGAGGACCCTAATATACATGGATCTAATCTACATGGGAAGTAGAAAAGACAAGATCTCCTGAGTAAATTGGGAACATGAAAACCATGGGAGAGGGTGGGAAGGGAAGAGAGAGGAAGGGAGGGGAGCAGAGAAAAATAGATATCTCATAAAAACAATTTTTAAAAAAATCACATATATTCATGTCTTTGTGTGCACCCATGTGGAGATCAGAGGACGACTTGTAAGAGCTGCTTCTCTTTACACTATGTGGATCCTGGGGACTGAACTCAGGTTCTCAAGATTGGTGGCAAGTGCCTTTGCCTGCTAAACTACCTCACCAGTCCCTCTAAATGGTTCTCCATGTTTTTTATTTCAATAGTTCTGCCAATTTTAGTATTTGCTGTGGTTTGCTTCTATGATTCAGGGCTTTGCATACACAGGGCAAGTACTCCACTACCGAGCTACATGTTCAGCTCATTTGAATTCTACGACAAGCTTTCACTAAGTAGTCCTGGGTGGCTCACTCTCTAACTTGGGCAGGCTTTGCTTTTGTGATCCTGAGTAGCTGGGATCCCGTGCCACTAGCCCAGATTAACATGTATGTGAAAGGTGCCAGAATATGCCGCTCTAAGAAATGTAACTTTGCTGGACAGGGATGGTGCACATCTTTAATCCCAACATTATGGAGGCAGAGGCAGAGGAATTTCCTTGAGTTTGAGGCCAGCCTGGTCTACACAGCAAGTTCCAGGGACAGCCAGTGCTGTTACACAGAGAAATCCTGTCTCAAAACAAAACAAAACAAAACAAACAAAAAACCCAAACAAGTAAGAGTAAGATGAAGAAGAATTAAAAAGATAAAAAATGGAAAGCTGAGGTGAACATAAATCTGCAGATCTTAGTAAAATAATCCTAATTTTCTGTTACTTCCCACAGAGGTTCTTTTTCACAGTTCCCTTTCCTGCCAGCCTACCACAGCTCCATTAGGGTTCACTGCTTCAAGCTTTCAAGTAATAAAACTTCATTCTACTACAAAACATAAAACTCTGGCAGATCTCTGCAAGTTCGAGACCAGCCTGGTCTACAGAGCTAGTTCCAGGACAGGCTCCAAAGCCACAGAGAAACCCTTCTCGAAAAAAAAAAAAAAAACCCAAAAACTCTTATTTAATAGATTTTGCTACTTTTCTATACAAGTTAAATTTTGAGGCCCATACCAAAAAAATAAATAAATAAAAGAAGGTAGAATTCTGTCCTCTTATGTATTCTAATTATGCAGTTTTACTTTTTGTCAAAAAAAAACTCACTATAAATTTTATATATGAAAATCTAGAAGCTACCCTCTTTTGCCCCATCAGTGTAGTCCAGCTTTCTGTAAGGGAAGTATCTTACGCCTTTGTGGCCTCCAAAAATAAGGATATTTGGTGTTTTATATAAGGCTGCCTCAGGATGCTCCGCACAGAGGGTCTCTCTTCAGGTCTCCTGCTCAGCATTGTTCGGATCAGCTCTGCCAGCTCTGAGCTATAAACTTTTGGCATTGGTGGCAACTGCAAAGAATAACAATTCTATAATTATGATTAATGACATTATGATACAAAGCAAAAACTGGCAGGGGTTTCCCAATACTGAAAAAGCATTAAAATATATAAAACTATTAACATTTATTATTTATGTAAAGTCATGTATCTGCAAAAGTAGAAAACAGCTAGCTAGTTTATGTGTCTGTTCTGGTTATAATAGCGAGCTGTAAGAATACAACAGCATTCACCTCAGCTCAGCAGTCCTGTCTGAAGACTCTGTCCTTCAGAGAGAAACACAAGTTTCTTTTTCAAGTTTTATTTATTATTAGTATATGAGTATGTGTGCATTAATGGTCATGCACACATTCAAGCCAAGGACAACTTTTGAGAGTTGGTTCTCTCCTCCCACCCTCAGTTCTAGAATCAAACCCATGTCATTAGGCCTGTGCTGCAAGCATCTTTACCCATTGAGTTATTCCTTTAGCCCAAGAGCACAAATAAGTTTCATACACCAGAATATTCAGAGCAGTATTGGTCTTGCAGTAATTAGAAATAAAGTGCTCAAGTACAGAGGATTTAGAAGTAAGTTGTGCCACTGGGGTAGTCTGAATGTAATTGGCCCCCATAATCTCATAGGGAGTGGCACTTTTGGGAGCTGTGGCTTTGTTAGAGTGGGTGTGGCCTTGTTGGAGGAAGTGTGTCACTGTGGGGGCGGGCTTCAAGGTTCCCTAGGCTTAGAAAACCACCCAGTGTCTCAGTAGACTTCCTGCTGCCTGCAAGTCAAGATGTAGCCAGTACCACATCTACCAGCATGACACCATGCTCCCTGTGATGATAATGAACTGAACCTCTGAAACTGTAAGCAAGCTACCCCAATTAAATGTTTTCTTTATAAGAGTTGCTGTGGTCATGGTGTCTCTTCATACCAACATGTTTCCCATAAACACTAGGCAGCTGCTTCAAAGTAGAAGGCAAATACTGACAGCTAAGCCAAGAATGCAGGCTGGGTCCCACCTCCACGCACAGTGGGACTCCATTTGCTTCTTGTTTAGAGAACTGTGTGTAAGTACATACACACCCAGAGCGCTATCTGTTTCAAAGAAAGAAAAGAGAGGCCTTGGAATAAATTGCTAATCATAGTTACCAAGAAGATGAAAATAGAGAACTTTTTATTCCTTTGTAAAACTGAGTCTTTAAATAGTATGTTGGAAAAAATTTTAAAGAGTTTCTATTTTTATTTTATGTGTATGGGTGTTTTGCCAGCATGCATGTAGATGTTACCACAAGCACAGGATGAGAGAGGTTGAAAGAGGGCATCGAATGCCCTAGGTTCTGCAGTTTCAGGTAGCTGAGAGCTTCTATGTGGCTGAGTGCTAGCATTCTTAAACAATGAGCTACCTCTTCAGCTCTTAAAATTGGAAGATTTTACTTGTGTCCTCTAAAATATTGTCATTGAATCTTTGAATAATCTTTAAGCCACTACAAAGGGCAACCAGCCTCGGGGAAATAACATGAAGGTAGTATTTCTGGCATCCACATTATATTTAATACCTTCTGCAGTTCTCAATCAGTTACTTGCAATTATGACAAGTACCGAAGAGCACATTCTCACAGTATGGAGTCACTGTAAACAGGGCTCACTCAACCCTGGGCTACTGGGAGAGAGCACCTTTGCTTCCTAGAGCACCTATACATCCTGCAGTCAGTAGCAGGGAGACGTTTTCAAACTGCCAGCTCTTTGGAGTCAATCAGCTACCAGTACATTAAATTAAGAGAAAATCAAACACGTCTCAACTTCAACCTTTTTCACAGAAGAGATCCTATATTCCTAATTCGCCAGCTGGGAGAAATGAGTATTAGTTAACCAAAGTCATGAGTGAGGGCTGGGGACGTAGCTCAATGATGGAGTGCTTGCTCCGCATTTGCCCAGGTTGGACCGAGGTAGGATGCATACAACTGTAAAGGTGTGTACTGAAAAAAAAATCAACGATCTTAATAATAGATATTTATAAAGCTGTATGATAGAAATCTTGTCCAATTAATTCTAAAATTTGTTTTACCTTTCCTTCAATAATCCGATAAACTAAGGAATTCATGTCTTTTGCATTAAAAGCGTGCTTCAGGGTGGCCATTTCATAGACACAGCATCCCAAAGCCCAAACATCAGACTACAAAAGAAGAACAGTACATGGTTAAATGTTGAATAGCTTATTCACATTTTCCCCTCAAAACAAAGCATACACTTTCTTCCAAATGATTCATAGTTAATTCTGTTATCACTATTCGTATGGGCTCTGAAATTCTGATGTGTTCCCAGAGACAAGATCAGGCAATGCACACTTTTGCAGCTGTATGCATCCTACCTTATAGTTGTAGGGTTGGTTTGAGAACAACTCAGGGCTCATATAATAGGGAGTGCCAATGAGGGTGCTTGCCATGTCGCTGTGGTGCTCCAACACTCGGGCAATGCCCAGGTCGCCCACCTTGATGATGTTTGTTCTTGTTAAGAAGACATTCTGAGTTTTCAGATCTCGATGAAGGATGTGCTTCTCGTGTAAATACTGAGAAGAGGAAACGTTTTCATCTTATGTAAGTATACTAATTTATTTTCTCATTTCTAGTTTTTTATATATATCACCAATAATTACTTGAGTTAAAGAGTCTTAGCTATCTGCCAACCAAAACATTACTGTTCTAGAAGCTCTAAAAGAACTACTTTAAAACTTTCAAAGTGAGAAAAGTGAGTTCCAGGGGCTGAAGACAGCTCAGCTGGCAAAGTGCTTGCCACACAGCCTGAGACCCTGACTTTGGATCAGCAGCACTCTGTCAACAGCCAGGCATGCTGGCACATTCCTAGCCCTGGGGAGGCAAAGACCAGAGGATCTCTGGAGCTCACTGCTGTGTAAGTGCATTTCATGGTCAATGAGAGACCCTGTCTAACACTTTCACATCTGGCTTCTACACACATATGTATGTATATGCATGTGCACATATCTATGAATGGGTATACACACACACAAAATTAAGTTCCAAATATTAGTTATATTTGGTACCTGATGTGCTGACAACTGTATCATTCTTTATAATACCTGGATCCATTATAAACCAGGTATGGTGGCACTATTAAGACCAACACTTGGAAGGCTCACAGAGGAGGACTGCTGTGAGTTTGAGATTATCTTGAGCTACGTAGTAAGTTCCAGGCCAGTCTAGACTAAAGTGAATCCTTGTCTCCAAGAAACAAATAAAAACCTACAAAACTACCATTGAAGGTAGAACAACTTATCCAAAGTCAGAGGTGCTCTCCTCTCAGACCTATAAAAACCAGACAACATTTAAAGTACAACAGCATCACTCTTACCTCAAGAGAGCATGTGAAAATTTAAACAAGGTCAGTTAACGGCAGGCAAATAAGCCCAGGGCCTGAGGAATACTTCAAAACCAGTCTCACACTTGCCGGGCGGTGCTTGTGCCCACCTCTAATCCCAACACTCAGGAGGCAGAGACAGGCATGGATCTCTGTGAGTTTGAGACCAGTTTGGTTGACAAGAACTAGTTACAGAACAGCCAGGACTGTTACACAGAGAAACTCTGTCTCAAAATAACCAAAAAACATCAAAACAACAACAACAAAAACAAACAACCCAGTCTCACTCAGGAGATGTGCATTTTAAAACACAAATCTGTTCAGCATTTTTATCCACTGAGCCCCACAGTGTCAGACTATTTATTTATTAACTGACCCAGCCATCTTTCAACATGGCATAGCTGACCAAACAATAAGACACACATCATCCTTTGTTCCCTGTCAATTCAAGGCTCTAAAACTGACTTTGCTATGAATATTAAATGCACACAGAATTGGTATCTCCCGTAATTATATATGAAATTCATGTCATTCACAGCCCATGGGTCTCTAGCCTATCATGTCATCCCTGGCACAGGAAAATACACCTGCTACCTTCCTGCCACACTGGAGCCTATAAGAATCCATGAGCGTGCAGTACCTGCAAAGCCATGGCGATCTGTACAAACCACTCCACCACCTGACTCTCAGGCAGAAGCTGCCCTTTCTGCTCCTTGAGCTTCCGGTACAGATCACCTCCTTCGCAGAAGCCCATGACGATGTAGAGCAGACCATCTCCTCCCTCCCACGACTCTTTGTAGGTGACGATGTTGGGGTGCTTCAGCTGAGACAGGAGCTGAGCTTCCTGCTCCGCAGCTCGGCGCTCGCGGTTGGAGGCATTTCGGAGGTTCAGTGTTTTGATGACATACTGACAAAGAAAATGCATACTTTCACAAGGTGCAAGATAGCAGAGAATTCTCTAGGTTCAGAAGTAGCTGAGAGTTCTCACAGACGTCCAGTCCTCAAAACTAACCACCTGAAGCCTATCAGATAAACCACCAGCTTGATATTCAAGAGGCATAAAATTGCCAGGAGGATACATTGAAGAGGAGATGAATCAAAGAGCAAAATACTGACCTACTGGTGGTGCACGCCTTTAATCCCAGGACTCTGGAGGCAGAGGCAAATTGATCTCTGAGTTCGAGGCCAGCCTGGTCTGCAGAGTGAATTCACGGACAGCAAGGGCTAGCTACACAGAGAAACCTATCTTGAAAAACCAAACCAAAAAAAAAAAAAAAAAAAAAAAAAGCAAGTCAGATGTTGGTGGTGTGCACCACCTTTAGTCCTAGCACTTGGGAGGCAGAGGCGGGAGGACCTCAATGGTCCAGCCTGGACTACAAAGTGAGTTCCAGGACAGCCAGCATTGTTACACAAAGAAATCCCATCTTGAAACCACCCTCCCCCAAAAAGCATAAAACTGCTAAATGGTAATGAACCCAATTAAAAAATGGGGCACTGAACTGAACAGAGAATTCTCAACCGAAGAAGTTCAAATGGCCAAAAGACACTTAAGGTCATGCTCAACCTCCTTAGCGATCAGGGAAATGCAAATCAAAACAACTTTGAGATACCATCTTACACCTTTCAGAATGGCTAAAATCAAAAACACCAATGATAGCCTTTGCTGGAGAGGATGTGGAGTACACTCATCCATTGCTGGTGGGAATGCAAACTTGTGCAACCACTTTGGAAAGCAGTGTGGCGGTTTCTCAGGAAATTTGGGATCAACCTACCCCAGGACCCAGCAATACCACTCTTGGGAATATACCCAAGAGATGCCCTATCATACTACAAAAGCATTTGTTCAACTATGTTCATAGCAGCATTATTTGTAATAGCCAGAACCTGGAAACAACCTAGATGCCCTTCAATGGAAGAATGGATGAAGAAAGTGTGGAATATATACATATTAGAGTACTACTCAGTGGTAAAAAACAATGACATTTTGAATTCTGCATGCAAATGTATGGAAATAGAAAACACTATCCTGAGTGAAGTAAGCCAGACCCAAAAAGATGAACATGGGATGTACTCACACATAATTGGTTTCTAGCCACAAATAAAGGACATTGAGCCTATAATTCAGGTTCTTAGAGAAGCTAAATAAGGAGAACCCAAAGAAAAACATATAGGCATCCTCCTGAATATTAACCTTCATCAGGCGATGAAAGGAGACAGAGACCCACATTGGTGCACCGGACTGAAATCTCAAGGTCCAAATCAGGAGCAGAAGGAGAGAGAGCACGAGCAAGGAACTCAGGACCGCGAGGGGTGCACCCACACACTGAGACAATGGGGATGGTCTATAGGGAACTCACCAAGGCCAGCTGGCCTGGGTCTGAAAAAGCCTGGGTTAAAACCGGTCTCGCTGAACATAGTGGACAATGCGGACTGCTGAGACCTCAAGAACAATGGCAATGGGTTTTTGATCCTACTGCACCTATTGGTTTTGTTGGAGCTTAGGCAGTTTGGATGCTCACCTTACTAGACCTGGATGGAGGTGGGTGGTCCTTGGACTTCCCACAGGGCAGGGAACCCTGATTGCTCTTTGGGCTGACGAGGGAGGGGGACTTGATTGGGGGAGAGGGAGGGAAAGGGGAGGCGGCGGTGGGGAAGAGACAGAAATCTTTAATAAATAAATAAAAAAACAAAAACAAAACCTACAAAAAAATGACTAAAAACCATCCAAGGTAAAATTGGGTATTCATAAGTAAAAAAAAAAAAAACTGGGGGAATTATTTGCCGTTGACAATTATGCCTTTTCCCCCAGTGTTGGGATCAAACCCCAGGCTTGCGCATGCTAGGAAAGTGCTTTACTAATTAGTCCAGCTAATGATATTTTTCTATCATTTTCCCACTCCAGGTCACAAACAAATTACCTTTTCCCTTTGCATTTTACAATTTCTTTGACTCTACAATCCCAGTTACTTTGAAGGCTAAGGCAGAAGGGCTAATTAGGCCCAGAAATTTGAAACCCAACCTGAACATCACAGTGATACCCCAATCTCAAAAAAAGCACAATAATAATAACTAAAAAGCGAATTCAAGATAACATACTATTAGACAAAAAGAAAAGAGATTTAGAAAATCTCTAAATTCTCCCTACAAAAGGCATTAAGATATAGCTTAAATAGGTGTATGAGACACATTAGATACTTGTGACCCAATAAGAAGTATCATTGTTCCTCCATATAGAACATCATTCCCATTTAAAAATAAAGTCCTTTACCTTCTAATATACTATCCTCAATCATCTTATAGATCGATCATATACTCACTCCTTCAATAAATACATACACAAATGTGTTTCCTGAAGTACACAGCACCTGCTCACAATGAACTACTACAGCTAAGCTCTCACTCTTAGCACAGATGTTCCCTAAGTTCGTGCTGTAGGTAGAGAATCTGGCATGCGAGGGGAGAGGGGACTCTCTCAACAACTGGTTTGGTAGTACTGCGAGATGCCACTTTTCAGATTCAAATTTGTCCCCATTTCTGCAATATATCTAACACCCTGATAGCAAATCATATCGAAGAACTGGTTCATTAGCCTTTGGATGATAGGATTAAATACTTTACACAAGGAAGGAGTAGCACCAGATCTGAGCTATAGAAACATCACTGCACCAAAAGGGATGGGTTAGAGAAAAGAAAAGAGGCGACAGGGACACACTAGGAAGGAGTGGGCTATAGTGATAATTTATTTGTGTTTTATAAAGCTTGCCTGAAGATCAGAGGGTAAAACTAAGCCACAAGAGGCCAGGCAGTGGTGGCACACACCTTGAATCCCAGGATTTGGGAGACAGGGGCAGATGGATCTCTGTGAGTTCAAGGCCACCCAGAGCTCACATAAGATCAATGCAGAAACAGATCCAGGTGGTGGTTGCCCATACTTTTAATCTCAATACTAGGGAGTCACATGCGGGATGAGACAGAAATGCGTTCTCCTTCCTTCCTTCCTTCCTTCCTTCCTTCCTTCCTTCCTTCCTTCCTTCCTTCCTTCCTTCCTTCCTTCCTTCCTTCCTTCCTTTCTTTTGGTTTTTTGAGACAGAGTTTCTCTGAAGCTTTGGAACCTGTCCTGGAACTAGCTGTTGTAGATCAGGCTGGCCTCAAATTCAGAGATCCACCTGCCTCTGCCTCTCAAGTGCTGGGATTCAAGGTGTGCACCACCACCACCTGGCTGAGTCTGAGGATTTCTTAGAGGTAAGTGTTCTCTAGTGACTCAGCTGCTTTGCTTTTCTGATCTTCAGGTTAAACCCATATATCTATCTCTGGACTTTTATTAACCATGCTACATTTGACACCTAATGTTTGGGGTACAAAAATCACAAAAAAGCCACTGCCACAGGCTGGAGCTACATGTGGGACTCCAGTTCCACCCGGCTAGGTTTTCCACCCCCACCTTCCCGCCCTCCCAAGTCTCTGACAGAGTTTGAGATTTTTCTGTTGTAGCCTTCAGACAGCCCCTGAAAACACGTGCTTGTTTTCTAACAATCCTCTGTGCAGTTTTTCAGACAGCCACCTCTCTCTCTCCTCCGAGGGTTGTAGGCTCTTCCTCAACCCCTTTCTTGGGTTGCTGCCAAACTAGGAAACTGCTTTCAAATCCAGTCAGGCTTTTACTCTTCTACACAGCAGCAATAAGTCTTATATCTGCATCAACATTGTTGACAGATTTGGTAAGACAATTGGGAATTCTTAAAGGGAGGAATTAGTTAAAAGACAAAGGTTTTCTAAAAAAACGGGAAACCGCATTACAATGGAGGGATTTAGGCCTCTGTATGATAATATGCTAAACAGTCTGAAAGTGGAACGATTAAATGAGATAACTAATTTAGATTGGGTTTATGTCATGTAAATTGTAAACATTATCAGCATTATCATTTTTGTCTCATCACTAAAAAAGTTGGTTAGTCTAAGTGCTAAGACACACGCCTTAGAAAAACCTAATAAAACAGATCACAGAGATGTTCAAATCCAGACAGAGGAATTTAATGGAGAGCCAATTTCAGCATTGTATTATAAGAATAAAAAGGAACATCCTAAAACCTAGAAGGTTGTTTTCAGACAACCAACCTTAGTATATGCAGTAACCTTACAGGAACTGTCAAATGGCAGAGGCTGTTACAGTTAAGGGAACTCCTGTGTCAATGTTAGATTTAAGAGATTCAAGAAAGCAATAGTCTCATAAGGCATGCATTCACCTTCTGTAAAGCAAATGTTAAACTCATGGTCAGTTTGTAATAGAATTATCCCTAAAGACTGGATAGAATTGGTTAAAGGTATTTTAGAGCCTAGACCACAATTATAATGGAGTAACTGGTTTGGAAAAAGAGGCTAAGAATATTGAACAATAGAGATTTATAAGATTAATACATATGTATATGTATTTTAAACTTTTTGTCATGATATTAATGGTCATGTAGAGTATTAACTAATTCTAAAAAAAAAGGTTTCATCTACCTTCCTGTACATGATTTCAGCCTTGAGTCTCTACCAGTTTTGTGCAGTGAACCATGAGCACGCCTAACAGCAACCTTTAAAGTCTCCATAAAGAGGATGGAGCCTCATAACGATGATACATCCAGGACTACGATAACACCACTGAACTGAAAAACACCACCTAAGGATCAGCTTTGGACTACAAACTGCTCAGAACAATTTCAAGGTGGCTAGCCGAGATGATCCAGCCTCGCTGACTACTCTAGCCAGGACTTGAGACAAGCCCTGCACTTTCCCATTACACAGAGACTGGACAGCAGATGATGCAGCTGCCTCTCCCAGGACTTGACAATTAACCCAAAATTTTCTTTTCAGGATCCCTTAAAGATACCATCACCCCCAGATAGCAGAAAGTAAATTTAAGAATATGACACCCACATTCCCAAGAGGTGGAGTGGTTGGTTATTGGTCATTTAAAAGGTTATAGATATTTGTCATTGTTTGGGGGATTGGTTATAAGTTTTTACTGGTTGTAGTCAGGAGGAAAGTTCTTGTTTTGAAAAGAAAAATGGGGAATATAGATATGATAAAATAAAAAGGTGGATTATTGAATCTTTTAAAAAAGCAACTACTAGTTTTAAATGTTTTACATTGAATTGGATTTTATATATTGTATACAAATTTTGTATATTGATACAAACTTCGTATTAATTTTGTTAAAACAGACTGTACATACGTTTCTAATCTTGTTTAAGGTCTTGTACCTATACAGCTCATTTAACAATGTAATGCAAATTTCTAGTCCTTGAAAGTTACTATTACCAACTGTTTACGATAATAAGGAAATTGCAGGTTAGTAGTTAATCACCTAGTATAATCAAACTTGTAGTCACATTAGGTATGTTGTCAAGGTCAAACAAAGATATATTTTAGATAGCCAGGTCATCTTTAAACACTTCAGAGATCTGCAGAACATGGCATTTAAGAGGTTTTAATAACATAGGTTCTTTTTTTTATGACAATAATATGTCTGCTCCTGGCAGCACCAATCTACTTCAGAGAAGATGATGGGCATTGAGGAAACTTCACATGGAGTTTGCGTCCTTTGTGGTAAATGTAAGCCACTGGGCAAGAAAGTGCCCTTGTCTCAATGCTGACAGTACGCTGTCCTCATGGGACAGGCAGGACACAAAAGAGAGTGACTTCCAAACCTTGCCCAGACAAAGTAGGACAGTACTTCAAAAGCCCTGCTTCATAGAAAAGTCTGCAGATATTCTAGGCCTGTAGGCTGAAGATGGATGCCCCAATGCTGCAGAGAAACTTTAGTTCAGGCAACCAGCTGTTTCTGTCCTTTCTCACATTTTTTTGAAAGTCACTTGTTCGTACTTGCTGCTTACACAGTTAATATTATTTCCTTCTTGGGTCTCTAAGGTTGTTGAAGACTAGATAGTTAAAGTCATAGTTTTCATTGTTTATGAGACTCAAAAAAAATCACTAAAAAATGTAAAGTATATAAATTTGAGAGACATCAAAAGACAATTTTGAATGGTAATGCAAGTTATGATAGAAATTAAATTAGGTACAAGACTTTGGACTCACCAAGGTAGGATAGATAGGGCATACTGTCTCTAAATTTGTCAAGTGCAAGTGGACTAGATATTGTTGATATATGTATTGCCTATAGATATTGTATATAGTTAGTTATTGTACTTATTGTATATAGTTTTCTTATATTAGCTATAGCCTTTTTAAATTTCAGACTAAAAGGGGAAACGTAGTTATATTTTATTTATGTTTTATAAATAAAGCTTGCCTGAAGACCAGAAGGTAAAACTAAATCACTAGAGACCAGACGGTGGTGACACATACCTTTAATCCCAGGATTTGGGAGACGTAGGCAGATGGATCTCTGTGAGTTCAAGGCTACCCAGGGCTACACAAGATCAATGTAGAAACAGATCCAGGTGGTGGTGGCTCACACCTTTCATCCTAGTACTAGGGAGTCACACGCTTTTAATCCCGGCACTGGAGAGGAATGTAAAGCGGGATGAGACAGGAACTCGTTCTCTTTCAGTCTGAGGATTTCTTAGAGTTCAGAGCGCTCTAGTGGCTTGGCTGCTTTGCTTTCCTGATCTTCAGGTTGAACCTATATATCTATCTGTCTCTGGACTTTTATTAATCGTGCTACATTGGCTATTTTGCTAGAAAGAATGGTGTTTTATAGTGGGGTAGTACCAATAGAGATGAAGATGCTGGTTTGGTCTAGTGACAGGAATTTAAACAGTGTTAGGAACTTTAAAGATAATTGTCACAAGTCCAGTTTAGGCAGCTGCATGGTTGCTCAAGCTACTCACTGAAATAGGGACCCTGAGAAGCGCTGGTGAAAAAATGAGCAGAGCTTCAAGTACAACAAGCGGCAGGAGAGATGGTGCTTCAGACAGGAGTGAGGCCCCGGGAACGCATGGCCTCTGCTCTCAGGAAATGTTTAGGGGACAGAAGGTTTGCAGATAAGTACACTATTTAATACCACAGAATAGACAAGGTTTGGCACTATCATAGAGGAAGTTGGGAAGCTGGCCTCGTATCTAAGATGAGTCCTTGCCCACCACTCTGGTCCTACTATTTTTGAGGTCGCCCACCGTGCACCCCTTCCCTCCACTCCCTGGCAAGGTCCCAAATCCCCGACCTGCTTGCCGTCGCGCCGATGCTTCACGAGCGTCACCTCCCCGTAACTGCCCCGGCCCACGACCCGCACGTAGCAGTAGGTAGCCTGGGGCATGTTCCCGGAGGTGGCCCACCGTCCGCAAGCTGCGGCAGCGGCGCGAAAAGCGGCGGGAGGCCCCGCTCATGCCCGACAGGAGGTTAAGTCCTCCATAAACTCGGCCCCACAGGGCCAGGAGCTTCGAGGCCCGGCCCACCCGGACGCCGCTACCATAGCAATACAGGCGGTGGAGTCCCGCGCATGCTCAGAATCGGAAGCCCCACCATAGAGCCGACCTAGCCTCAACTAGAGCGACTCCAAAGCCTCGGGAGGACCTACCATTGAGCTGGCACTGGAGCGGCCAGAGCGGTTCCGCAACCTTGGAGGACCTGCCATAGAGCTTCGCCTCCGGGAGGCCACCGCGTCTCAGCTCCTGTGTTTTGGTTCTGCATTTGTTCAATGGTTTTAAGAGCGTTAAGAGTACGAGTCATTCGTTCTATAAATATTAACCGTCAGGCCGGGCGGTGGTGGCGCACGCCTTTAATTCCAGCACTCGAGAGGCAGAGGCAGGCGGATCTCTGTGAGTTCGAGACCAGCCTGGTCTACAAAACCTAGTTCCAGGACAGGCTCCAAAACCACAGAGAAACCCTGTCTCGAAAAACAAACAAACAAACAAAAATTAACCGTCTGGGTGCTTGGCTCACATTGTATTGAAAGAATGGCTGAGTCTAAATTTCACCAATAATGTTTGCTATAATTTTTTTCTTGAATGACAATATTCCTTTTGGTGGATTGAGAAATACGTAAGATATTAGTACACATCATCCCTAAAAGTTTCAACCTGCTTTATTGAGAATTGCAACGATCTCTCACAGAATGATTGCAAAACCACTATCCTGAAAATCTTAACAGCTTCCTGCTGCTTCCCTGGGAGTACCAAGACCCCCTTTTAACACCTGTCTGGGAAAGTACAAGGCTGCGAAAACAATTAGCTATTAACCAACACCTACCTACCTTGTCAAAGAAATTGCTTTTAGATAGGAGTAGAATTACTGATTATTCCTGTCCCATATATATGCATGTGTGTTCTATAAGCCAGGAGAGAAAGCCCTTCCTTCCTTCCTTCCTTCCTTCCTTCCTTCCTTCCTTCCTTCCTTCCTTCCTTCCTCCCTCCCTCCCTCCCTCCCTCCCTCCCTCCCTTCCTTCCTTCCTTCCTTCCTATGGAGTCATCATAAAGTTCAGGCGTCTGTTTCCCAGTTTGTATGGAAAGAGAGAATCCCATTTTCTTTAATTGCCAACTAGCAAATACAGCTTTTACGCGGCCCAACTATTACTGTTATTATTGTTACTGTTGTTGAGAGAAGCTCTGCCAGAGTACTCACCTTGCAGTCCTACTGTTCATTGTTGAGTTTCCAGGCGTGTAACAACAACACGCTCCCAAACCTTTGGAAAATTTCAGTTTTCTAAGAAGCCCCTTTTCTCACTTCTCTATTTTTCCCTCATCATCCTCATTCACTTTTCTATTTCCCCCTTACTTTCCATGTTGTTGTTGTGTGTGTGTGTGTGTGTGTGTGCTTTAGACAAGATCTCACTATGTAATCCAGGTTAGCCTCGAACTCACAGAGGTGGGCCTGGCTCTGCCCCCTGAGTGTGGAATTAAAGATGTGCACCACCATGCCCAGCCTTCATTCTCTTTTTAAAAGGCCCAGTCACATTGGCATAACTGAATGAAGCTCAGCTTTTCCTACAACTGTCAATACTTACTAAATAAAAATCTTTCTCCTCTTCTGTAACTAATGTTTGGCTTTGTTTATCTTTAGTAATATCATTAACTAGAATTCAATATTTGTTTATGGTTCCTTTTATTTAGTTGTCGTATTGAAAGGAAATTGGCATTGCTAAAGTAATGTGCCAATCTTAAATATGTAACTAGATCATTTTGGCAAATGCAATCTCAAATATATTAAGACATAGACAGCTGGGTGGTGATGACATGCGCCTTTAATTCCAGCACTCTGGAGGCAGAGGCAAGTGAATCTCCTTGAGTTTGAGGCCAGCCTGATCTTTGAAGCAAGTTTCAGGACAGCCAGGACTTTACACAGAGAAACCCTGTCTTGAAAAACAAAACCCAAAAGTTAATAGACCAGACCAAACACAGTGGTGCACCCAAGTTTCATCATGGTAGTATCCCAGCTCCTAGCATTGTGCCCAGCCCACCACGGGCTCTTTTCTGCTAGCAAAGGATTGAACAGCTGCAAATGTACAGCAGCCCATAGACCTATCTAATCCTTCACCAAGGCAGAAAACAGGTCAGCAGGTCACCTGACCCAAGGACAATGCCCTTTTCCCAGAAGCTGCCTCTGTGAGACAAAGTCCAGGATGAGCAAACAGATCTGCAAGGTCCCCTTCGTCTGGTCAGGGTCACATCCCACCCCAGGTCAAAGAGCGACCTAACCGAAGGTCTGCGTCCAGTGTGTTTGGTTTGTTGGGGACAGGGAGGGTTTGCACATAAAAGCCGAGCAACTTCTTGGACAAGCCAGATCTCTGGGGACGCTCCCCTCGGAGAGCTCTGCTTCCACTGCCTTTTATCTCAGGGGCATGTCTATCGTTACATGATGGATGGGCTTTGGAACCTGAAAGCTAAGTTCAAGTGTGGCTGTCCCAGAGACATGTGACTAGAATTTAGAAAATAAAGAACAACCGCGCGAGACTTCCAGAGGCCTCGGCTGTGAAAGGGTGATGCTCAGATTCCTAGAGGCCTCGGCTGTGAAAGGGTGATGCTCAGACTCCCAGAGGCCTCGGCTGTGAAAGGGTGGTGCTCATCTATAGCTTCCCAAGCAGCGGCACTCCGGCTGGATGGGAGCAGGACAAAACTGACTTCTGTTTTTCTTTCCAAATTTGGCAAGAAGGTCCAGAGAAATGATGCAATAAGCCTGGAGCAATGGTCACCTACTGTGCCTCCCTCAAGCTTCCCGCACAGAACTGTATTACCAGCATTGGCACCATCAGAACCATGTGTTTATCTAGGTGTCATGGCACTTCTAAGATGCCAACTGTATCTGTGGCCAAAGCATGACTGATTAAAGAATTTTGGAAGAAAAGCTTCATTAAGTTTAGAAATCTGGGGACTGGAGAGATGGTTCAGAGGTTAAGAGCTCTGACTGCTCTTCCAGAGGACCTGGGTTCAATTCCCAGCACACACATGGCAGCTCACAACTGTCTGTAAGTCCAGTTCCAGGGGATCTGACAACCTCACACAGACATATATTCAGGCAAAACAGCAATGCTCATAAAATAAATAAGGTCAGCTTATGAGACGGGTGCTGCCTGGTGCTAGCACCAGAAGGAGCTGAAGCATTTGAAGACTTCACAGTCCTCCTTGGCTGAGTTCAGAGACATACACAACAGCAGTGTGGAGTCTGGCAGGGGCTTTCCAGAGTCCTGAACTGCCAGTCTCATAAGAAGAAGGCTTTAACTGCCATGGGTTTCAAAGACATTAATTTTTATATATGTGCACATATGAGGGTATGCCATGTGTGTGCAGGTATCCACAGAAACCAAAGGAGGGTGGCAATTCCCTGTAGTTAGAGTTACAGGGGATTGCAAATCATCCGACAAAGCTGCTGGAAACCAAACTTGGGTCCTCTGGAAAAGACCACACACTCTTATTGATGATCCATCTCTCAGCACACACCGCCCCTCCTTACTATAGACAAGGTCTTATAGCCCAGGCTGGCTTCTAACCGCCTATGTAGCCAAGGCTTTCTTTGAACTCCTCATCTTCCTGACTCTACCTCCCTAGTGTTAGGACTATAGACATGCATCACCAATCTCTCTCTCTCTCTCTCTCTCTCTCTCTCTCTCTCTCTCTCTCTCTCTCTCTCTCTCTCTCGTGTGTGTGTGTGTGTGCATGCCACAACACACATATGGAGGTCAGACCACAACTTGAGGGAATTAGTTCTCTGCTTCAATCCCATGGGTTCCAGAACCATGTGGTCAGGCTTGGAGGTAAGTTCCTTATTTCCCTGATCCTGTAATTATTTTCAACTCCACTTAACACATTTATTTCTCTCTCTCTCTC